>NW_008343671.1:191270-292999 GCF_000622305.1 Nannospalax galili | reverse complement strand
CTCTGGTAGGTACATTACTAATCATTGTTTGTAAAATGAACAAAATATTTGAGGCAAACACATGAAATGTAAGCTAAAGAGAATCAATTTTGATGAGACTTTTTTTCTTAAACACATTTCAAGATGTCATGAGCATGAGGGATTTCAGAAAGCTTTAATGAAACAAACAAATAGGAAAGAAAAACAAAAGCAGACAGGCAATTTCCTGTGAACATAACAAACATTTATGGAAGAGCTTTCTGTTCAGGCATGTGGGAGACCCTGAGAAAAACAGACTGAGACTTCCAGCAGAAGGTTAAGTTCTAAAAGCATGGAGTGGTGATTCTCTCTTGGTCTGTATTCTGTGCTGGTCCAGTATTTCCAGACATCTTTATGTCTTCATCGATATGATACAGCTGACTCTGTGGCTTTAAGAGGCATAAGGGGTATGTTTTGAATGAGGTCTAAAGAGATCATCCAGTGCCAAAGTCTGAGCCTGAGGTGTCTGCTTTTTCGATTAAGGAAGCCCATCATCATCCCTAACAACATCTTATCAGAAGTAGATTTCATGTTTCGGTGAATGTCTTTTCTATAATATCTAGGTCATCTGACACTGCTTCTCTTAATCTTTTAATTTTTGAGAATTTCATACATGAGTGCTGTCTTCACACTATTTCCATCCCTCCCAGTCTGTCTCAATTTCTTACCCTCTTCTTTGATTATTACTGTTACATACACATGCATGTATTTATAGATACACAGAAAAAGAGAGAGAGAGAGAGAGAGAGAGAGAGTCCATTTAGTGATGCTTCTGTGTACCTGTGCCTCTGCTCCAACCTTTGAGTCATTCATTTAGGATTAGATAACTTCTCAGAGAGCTAGTCCCTGGAGAAAACTGATTCTTTTTCCCTCAGAATTCACGCCTGCTACAGGATTTTTATGGCTTTGAAATGACTGTTTGATGACATGATGGTAGAGACAAGTCATTAAGTGTTTGTCCAAATCAGTAAAATTTCCGAAGAGAAGAGTGAACCCTAATGTCAACTATGGACTCTAAACCATTGAATATCTCTTCTTCTCTGTCCCCAAGAGTTTATTACTTAAGGTGAGCTATTGGGAGATAAGTTTGTATTTTCCTGGTGATGTTTGATTTCATCGTCAATCTCACTGGATTTAGAATCACCTCTGGGTGTGTCTTTGAGGTGTGTCTTTTAGATCTTTCTGGAAAGATTTAAAAGAAGGAAGACGACACTGAATGTGGCAGGGTCAGCCCATTCACTGGGTCCCGGACTGAGTAAAAGGAGAAAGAGAGCTGAGCCCCAGCACTCCCCCCTCCTTCTGCTTCCTGACTGCAGGTGCAGTGCGACCAGCCACCTTCTGCCACAATTCCTTCCTTGCCATGATGGACTGGGTCCCTTCTTAAATTGTGGGCCAAAATAAAACCTTCCTCCCTTAAGTTGCTGCTTTTCAAGTATTTGGTCAAAGCAATGAGAAAACTATCAAATACAATCCTTTACAAGATGGGTCCCTTAAACTTTAGATTTTGTGAATTACTTTACCAACACCTACACACTTCTCAGCAAACAGATTAAGCCAAGCTTTTGAACCAAAAAGAGGACAAACTTCTGTTTCCACTAACACTAACTTAATATGTACCAATTCAATATGCCAGGAATTGCACAAGATCTCGTCTCACTGTCTCTTTTCAGCCTAACAACGATTTCGGGCTATCACTCTGCCTTGTTTATAGCCAAAGAAATGAACCCCAAGTGAGCTAAGAGCTTTGCTCATGATCCCCAAGTAGTTGAAGAATCAAAATCAGAATTCATAGCTCTGTTCTTGAAGTCTGTACTCTCCCTGGACACACAGGGACCCCATTTAGATGCAGCACATAAATGTGCACCAGCATTTGAGCATGTCCCACTTGCATTTGGATTCTGATGTATCCTGACAACATTGCCACAGCCTGGAGACCTAGGAGACACCTCTGAGCACATGAGTGTTTTGGAAACAAAGAGAAGAGGTGTGCATAATGGAGATGACCATCTGCTTAAGCACACATCCATGTATGTATGTGTTCATACACACAAAGCCACACATACATGCATACACGCCCATACTTGGCTCAGTGAAAACTTTATTAAAGATCATAAGGACCTGATTCCTTTAAAAAGGAACCTACTTTGGGTATTTTTTTCAGAGAACGTATCAAGTCCTAGGCTTGCTAGAACTGACTTTTTGCTGCCTCTTGCCTAGTTTTAAATCTTGCCACCAGACAGATGTTGACTTCTCCTCACTGATAGTCTGGATATTCCTAAACTTTTATATGCTCATGTTATAATGGACCGGAGGAGGCCAGACAGATGTTGACTTCTCCTCACTGATAGTCTGGATATTCCTAAACTTTGTACATCCCCCTGACCATTGCCTGAGAAAAGCAAGATTTAGAAGGGACACCTGACAGGTACGAATAGATCACTGCTGGGTGTCAGTGCAGGCAATGGTGGGGTCCATGCAGAGTCTCTTTCTCACAGATCAAAAGATACTTTGAGACTCCGAGGAGCCGAGGAACCTCAGGTGCCTGAGGTTTAGTGACCCTTCCACAGGTGAAAGGGACATGGCCTGAAATGATTCTCTCAGGAAAAAAAGGCAATCTGACCTTGAGTTTTATAAATTTATTGGTGGGACACAGGAATGGGAAGTGAAGCCCAAACAAAGTCAAGGACTCAAAGATTGAGAGCCAAATCCCTTAGATGGTAGGTCCAGACTGGATGGGCACTACCAGCCCTACAATGGACAATGATTACAACAGATGCAGCTGTGACCAGAGGCTTGGCCTGAGCTGGGGCTAGTTTCTGCAGGAATGTCCATCAATGCACTTGAAACCTTATATGCTCATGTTATAATGGACCGGAGGAGAATCGTGGTCACCCTAGAGAGAACCTGCATCTGCAAGGGGACACACAGGCAGAGGAAGGGTTAGGGGTCAGGTCCTCATGAGGGGTATGGAAGGTAAGGGAAGAATTCCCTTTGCACTGGGGCAGAAGGATGACTTCCACCCTAGAATCTTGATGCTGGTTAAAAAAAAAAAAAGGCAAAAAAGCTGAAAGAAGGTAATGTTGGAGACAAAGAAAAGCAAGAAGTAGGTGATGTAAATGGAACAGAAGGACTTCTTGAAGGAAGGAGTCCAGAGAAAACCAGGGCTGAGCAGACGAGGGGAACTGGCTGTCGATTTATCTAACAGTTTTCTTGGTGGGTGAACCCAAAGCCAAGGTCTTCCCTGGGATATCCTTGAATTCACTTGCACTACCCAGTCTGGTCTTGGTTTCCCCACGGGAGCTGCAGTTCCCACTGCCGGTAACACAGCCCCCAGGCAATATGCCATAGCCCCCACCAACAGAGCTGGACTGGTAGCCATAGATGCCAGTGTTGTTGAACCCAAAGCTATTGCCTGCGCCGACTGTCCCAGGCATGGAACTGCTGATGACCGCTGTGGAGGGTTGAAAGAAGAGGTATCAGTGTGTGTTTCAAGACAGAAGTAGCCCGAAGTATCTTCCAACCTCTAGCCCCAACTAACTAAAAAAATCCTCCTTCTAAGTAAACCCCTCAAGTTGACTATGAGCTTGTTTAGTGACACATGTTCAATCCCGAGCAGCTCAAGCTCTGGGGAAAACAGCCCAGATCTCACAGATCCTCCAATCAGGCACCCACTTTCTCTTGGAGTGACCAAGAGTAGCAAGGGCTTCCCCAAAGGACAGGTGATGCCAAGGCACCAGGTAAGCCGAGTTCTCACGTTTCACCTTAGAATACACTCTTAGCTTGTTTCTTTCGGTGGTGTTTCCAATGACTTGAATTAGGGCATTTGTGCTGGCTAACTCTCTTAGGAAGAAAGTAACTGAACCCTGCGGGACCAGCATTAGCACTGCTCTGCACAGCTTGACTATACAGGTCTCTACTCACAGAGGGGACAGGCAATTCTGTGCTCAGTTTCCAGCATGCAGGGAAATGGGGAGGTGTGGGTAGCAGGAGGGGGATGGGGCTGTTGAGAGTTTCATCCCAGCACAGGTGAAATTTCTGGGAAAGGAGCCACTATTTGCAACGCCAGAGTGGTGGG
The DNA here is from genome assembly GCF_000622305.1 of Nannospalax galili. Classification (NCBI taxonomy): domain Eukaryota; kingdom Metazoa; phylum Chordata; class Mammalia; order Rodentia; family Spalacidae; genus Nannospalax; species Nannospalax galili. The sequence continues at coordinate 288,906 of NW_008343671.1, read as the reverse complement.
AAGCTGTTATAAAAGAAGCAGCTCTGGAGAGTGGGGAGAACAGGAAGCCACGCCCAGACTGCTCCTAGGAGACTCTGATGGGAGACACCCACCCACGTGTTCACTTTGAGTTTGCTGAATGCCTGGAATAGTCCATTGGAGATGTGAAATACTTACAAATGCTCACAGAGTTGGTGTATTCTCCAGACATCCTGCACAGAAAAAGCACAGGGGAGCCTCTATCACACATGGACTCCCAGGGCGGTCCTTACCACTCACTGAACACCAGCCAGAATCATCAGCCATTCCAGCCCAGCCTCTGCCAGCCCCACCAGCCACCAGCCAGTCGGAGGGCATTAACTGTCCCTGTCTCAAGGTGTGGGCCTCCAAGGGCCTCTTACCCTCCACAGAGCTGGGGTTCGTACACCAGCACCACTGCCAGCCCCTCCCCCACCTGTGGGATTTGTCTTGAACCCATTGCTTTGCTACTACCTGAGTAGGAGAGGAGTGGAAATAAAGGGTTTCCAAGTTCCAGTGTTTGTGTCCTGCTCCTCCCACTGTGCTACACCATGTGCAGCCTGTATGGCTATCAATTGAGTATTTTTAACTGCCTAACATTTATAAGAAAAGTGCATTTTTCTAAAAAGAAGGTTTTATGTCACTATAGGTAAATAGAAAATCAGTATTATATAACCAAATAAGAAACAGTAAGTATGACTAAAAATGATTATAATGGAAATGAAGTTATTTAAGTGGAAGAGGAAAGCTAGATAGTGCTATCTACTAAGGGACTCTGAACTTGGGATCTACTGTTTCTTCATTAACAGAAGTTATTTGCAAGTGTCTCCCAGGCCTTGAAGCCCACAGCACTAAGCTCTGCAGAGCTGAAGGAGAATTTGAAGGGCATTTCTGTCATACCATTGGCTGGAGACTGTGCTGGGTCATATTTGTGGGTAAACTGAAAAGCATCTATAGCTTTTCCAGCAGTCTTCATCCCACATTCTGGGAAACTGAGTCGGGGGAGAATTGGAAAGGCTCTTGCAATGCTCTCCAGGCCTCACCTGCACTCCTCGCCCTCCAGCAGCTTGCGGTAGGTGGCGATCTCAATGTCCAGGGACAGCTTCACACTCATCAGCTCCTGATGCTCACGCAGCATTCGGGCCAGTTCCTCCTTAGCCTGCTGCAGGGCACCCTCCAGCTCATCCAGCTTGCCCCGTGCGTCCTTGAGGGCACAGTCACCTCGTTGCTCGGCATCAGCGATGGCCATCTCCAGGTTGGAGCACTGAGGGGCAGGAAGTGGGAGTCCCTTTGAGTTCCAAGGCACCCATATATCACTTCACCCCCATATACCCATAGAAGGTACTCTGTCCTGACCCACTTCCTGGAGCAGAGGCCCAACCAGGTCTCTGGCAGCAAAGACCTTCAACATGGCTACAGGGAAGCTTGTTATTCCAAGTCCTATAGCTTTATGAGAAAAAAAAGACTGTAATTCTGAAGTTCCAGACAAGATAGGAACAAAGAGAGGGGGGAGAGTGAGTAAGGGGTTTCTGAGACAGAGAGAACAAACAGGAGAAAGCTCAGTCCCCCTTGGGAGTAGGTCAGGAGCCCGTCACTCACTTGCTTCTTCACATTCTCGATTTCTGATCGCAGTCTCTGCATGAACCGAGTCAGCTCAGAGATCTCATTCCTAGTGTGTTTGAGGTCATCCCCATGCCGGCCAGCTACCAGCTGCAGCTCCTGGAACTGGGGGATGGGGAAGAGCAAAGTAGTGCTATAACTTAGGGCCTGCCAGAGCCCAGTACCTTTGTTTGGGGCTGTGTGGCAGAAGAGGCAAGGGATCCCCAGCCCTCAGATTCACCAACTCATCAGCAGCATCCTCTTTAACAGTTTGTCCTTGGATTTATTCATTTGACTTGAGTACAGCTTATCTCCTTGAGGGTTAGGTTTGTCTATACTCTTAAAAGTCCCACACTCTCCATATGACATCTCTGTAACATGCATCTTTAGTTATCACCCTCTCTAGGCTGAGAGGTCAAGATCAAATCAAACTCCTAGCATGGCATCAAGGTGTTCATTTCTTATCCCCCTGCCTTCACTTATCTGGTTCCCCAGCTTTGCCAAATAGTCCCACAATACTCTCCCAAATGTCCCACATGCTCTCATGACTCTTTGGGTTTGTATGAACGTCTCTCTCCCTGTGAAACCCTCCCACCCATCCTCTCTCTTCCTTAAGTAGCTCCAGCTCAGCCAGGTCAGAGCCACTTTCTAGGAGGCCTTTCCTCATCCTCCAGTTTGGTGAAATTCTGTTCCCATCATCCTGGGCACACCAGTTCAGAAGTGAGACAATACTAGACCATGATAGCATGTGTCTAAGTCTTCCTTGATAGCTGGATTTTTTCCACTTCTGAACATTCAGTATGTAACATGGTGCCTCCCTAATGCTCAAAAAATGACTGATGAATGTATGTATGAATTAGTAAGTGGATGGATGTAAGAATGGATGGATGGAGGGATGGAGGGATGGATGGATGGATGGATGGATGGTTGGATGGATGAAGGGCTAATCTTTATTTTCTGACTTCCTCCTCTCCCTGCTAGCTTAGACTGGCATCAAGGTGTAGGTCATCTTGGGCTGGGAAGGAGGACAGTCTTAGCACTAAATATCAACTATGGATCTTAGTTATCTACTAGCTCTGGATTCCTCCTGCCTTTTAGGTTGCCCACTGAACAGTCAACAGAGAGTACCCAAACTCTATCTCAGAATTCAACTTAAAGGTAACATAGAACATGTGTGGCCTTCAGTACTCTAAGGTGATATGATATTGCCCTGACCCTGTCCCTGAATGCTTAGCCCAGATTGCCAGCTTTAGCACCTCAGAAGCTGCGGTCAGTGCCCTAAACTCAGAGCTACCACCATCTCTGGCTAAATGCCCTGTTAAGTTTCCTGCAATTCCAGAGCCCACTTCTTCATCTTTAAATGGGGGAATAAGTAAAACCAGCCTCATAGCACTGTGGTTAGAACCCCAGCCATGGTATTCTGCTCAGTAAGCCCATACTGGAAAAGTGGAGGTGCAGATAACCCCACAGCAAATGGCTCATAATCACATCTATGAGGCCTGCCTGATTCTTTTGGAAAGGGTTGTTGGGGGTGACAGCCTGGGGTTGAATACTACCTCCTATTAAGCCGTATTGCTAATTTCAATCCTGGCTTATAAAAGTAATGGGGAAGAGACTGGGAACAGGCCTTTTTTTCAAAAAGTCCAGGCCTATGCTATCCTCTAATCCCAGAAGGTCTCTCTCTTTCCCCCACAGGCCAACCCTCTCAGGCTGGGAAGGAGATAGAGAAAGAGAGATAAGATCTCCCAAGGATGATTTCCCTAGAGAAAAAGCCTGATAAACAACAAGGAACAATGAGACTGCTGCTATTCTGATCTGAGAAAGCAGATTATCTAAGAGTCGCCTCCCACCCACACCCATTAGAGGAACTGAGATGCAAGGGTTACAATTGCCTTCCTGAACAAGGAACAATGAGACTGCTGCTATTCTGATCTGAGAAAGCAGATTATCTGAGTCGCCTCCCACCCACACCCATTAGAGGAACTGAGATGCAAGGGTTGCAATTGCCTTCCTTGTCCCTGGAGTTGAATTTAAATGAAAAGGTAGGAGTTGTCTGATCCTAGATCACATTGAAGAGACCCCTAATTTATCATAATGAATGATGGTGATGCTGACTACTTATATTTCCCCTCCCCCAAACCAGTTCAGAGCACTGAGCCTCCAGGAAGTCAGTCCTGCCCTATCCCACCTGGTCCCACATCCCTAGTCATGTGCACCCAGCAGTGTGAATCCTGCAATGGCTGTCACAGGTCTAAGATCCCAAGGACAGTGCTGCATCTTCTCCCTTCAAGATTTCCCCAGTGTCAAAGTCATGTTCCAGCAATCTGGAGGCTGTGGTGAGTCGTGGAACAGAGAAGATGACAGCAAACCAGAGGCCCTACATTCATGACTCCGCAGAGGTGTACCAGCCCCACCTTCGTCTGGTACGCTGACTCCGCCTCGGCCTTGCTCTTCCGGGCGATGTCCTCATACTGAGTGCGGACTTCAGAGATGATGCTGTCCAGGTCCAGGCTGCGATTGTTATCCATGGACAAGATGACAGATGTGTCACTGATGTGGGACTGCATCTGAGCCATCTCCTGCAGGGAATCAAGGAGGCACAAAATTCCTGTTGTGACCAGAGGAAGGTGCCAAAATGGTGGCCCTGTCCCAGCAGGATGACCCCAAGCAGGCACAAGTTACACTCCCTAAAGGCAGATAAGAACAGAGCCAGGGTTTCAATACCCCACTGAAAAACTACCCAGTGGATTTGAAGCCAACCAAGAAGAAAACAGTTCACATGTCCTGGGGAAGGGGGCACTTGGGACATGGCAGTCATGCATGCTTGGCTGAGGCTTGAAGTCATTCATAGAGGAAGTGCAGAATGTGAGAAGTCTGCAGCTTCCTAGGGATTCATGCCCCAAACCCCAGGAACCATCCCAAGTATCAGAGCAAGCAGTGCCAAGAATGTGCTTGGCTGAAGTTCAGTGGGAACCCCTTGGTTACCCACGGCTTCTCAAAACTTGTGAGAGTAGGACATCTGGGAGGCAAGCAGGACAGCTCATCACCCCTGCCTTTGATCTACAAAGACCCCAGCATACAAACCTGGAGGGCTCCTGGGCTCTTAAACTTACTGATACTTAGGTAACTATTCATCATGAGTCCTTCCAGAAGCCAGAGCTAGAAGTGAAGGCAGGACTTACCCCTTCATACAGGCACTTGAAAAATTTGATCTCTCCATCCAGGGCATCCACCTTGGCCTGCAACTCCACCTTGCTCATGTACGCTGCATCCACATCCTAAGGAGAACCCAGACACCCCCTGACCAGCCTAGCCCATTAAATGACATCCCAGAGCCTGTCCTGTGTCCGTCCCACTAGGCATGAGATGGGACTGACACATGGACCCTTGACCCTTTACACAACAGGGAAGAAACTGGCAAGGGATCCCTGTTATACAATCCCCAGTGTCCAAAACATCTCGGCTTATCAGTCCCAGACCCTTCTCTGGGGCATAGAGACCCCAATCCCTCCTCCACTCTTAGCTCTGTCCCCATCCTGGAAGACTCAGGCCAGGCAACCTCCTCACCTTCTTAAGTACCACAAATTCATTCTCAGCAGTCGTACGTTTGTTTATTTCCTCTTCGTACCTATAGGAAAATCATCAGTGAGCAGGGGGGTGGAGTGCGCGCGTGTGTATGTGTGTGTGTGTGTGTGCGTGCGTGTGTATTTTTGCGTTCTCACTGAGAAATGAGACAGACTGTCCACATCATGGATTTTTAAATCTTTAAGCAGGTATATGCAACTGTCCCAACTTGATAGGACCATTTGGCTAAGTTGTGGGCAGGGTCCCAGACCTGAGGGCTAGAAAGTTCAGGTCTAGATTTCCTCTGATGCCTGGGGAATGAATCAGTTTATCCTGCTCACTCTCAGCATCCAAATCACAGGAACAGGAATGTATTAGCAGAAACTCTGCTACCTGACACCCTCCTAACAACTCTACTCCATCCTGAGGTAAGAGTTTCAGGAAGCCAGAACTGTCCCTCAGGTCAAGAAGGAGGAGTGTGCTCAGAGGTACAGGACACATACACAAAAAAAGAGAGAGAGAAGGGAAGCCCAACGGGAACACCACCTCCTGTCCTACTGGGGTTTCCTTGGAACTCGGGGCACCCTGGCTGAGCTTAGGACCTAGGGTTCTGTGTTGGGCACACAGGGACTGTCTAGTGGGGATTAGAAGCAGCATATGAAGGAGGAGACTGCCTACAGGGACACTGAGTGGCCACTGTCCAGTCTACTTGTTATACCAATGAAGGCTCTCATCTTGCCTGGGGAGATGTGTTCAGATGGCATGCTCTACCCAAGTTCAGTGCCCATGAGGCCACAAGCAAAGTCCCAGGACCTGCTTGGAAAGCCTCACCCTGAGAAGCAGCTAGCCCAGGCACAGTGTCCCCACTCACCTCTTCTTGCAATCCTCTACTGTATCCCGCATGTTCCTCAGTTCTGAGTCCAGCCTCACTCTGTCCCCAGACAGTGTGTCCAGCTGCTTTTGCAGGCTGCTGATGTGGCCCTCGTAAACAGGCTCCAGGTTCTTCCTGCAGTTGTTCAGGTCCAGCTGCTGCAGCAGCTCCCATTTGGTCTCCAGCACCTGGTTCTGTTGCTCTAGGAAGCGCACCTGCAACCCAAACCAACAACCACTGAACCCGTTCACAGTCAATAGGGAAGAGGGTATGTAGGCTTTCTTTCCAGAGGAAAGAAAAAGGAAAGGTTTTCCTCTACTATTCCAGCTTCAAAGGTGATCCCTGAAAAAAATGCCACTCAAATACCTCCCTCTGATGACCCTTAGCCTAGCAGAGGCATTCACCCTGGAGGCAGGCCTGAAGGTCAGGAGAGGCCCCGACATGCACTTCTGTCCAACCTGTCAAGACGTTGACCTTCGGCTCCAGACTCTCCTATGTCTTCTTCCTTCCTGGTTGTCAGACAGATTTCAGTGTGCTACAGCATTCTTTTTGTTGTTGTTGTTGTTTTGTTTTGTTTTTTTGAGACAGGGTCTCCTTGTCAGACAGATTTCAGTGTGCTACAGCATTCTTTTTGTTGTTGTTGTTGTTGTTTTGTTTTGTTTTTTTGAGACAGGGTCTCCCGCAGGTTGCAGAGCACCCAGCATTCTGAACCTCCCAGATCATTGCTGGCCTTGCTTCTGGCCGCCTTCTAAACCCCACTGGTTCTTTCCCACTCTCCCGCTTCTCAACCAATCTAAAAGTGGCTTTCTCTTCCTAGACACCTTCCAAACAAAGCTCTCTCTCTAGCTCCTTGCAGCCCTCGGCTCCCATCCCTTGGCTCTGATGTCCAGGGCATTGTCTGATTCCTATCTGCTCTGTCCTGGGCTGTGTCTAAGAAGAGGTCTCATCATCTCTCCAGACAGGGAGCCTGACAAGGCATTGAAAGGGAAGGAAGGAAGGAGAACTTGTGCTCGGCTTTCAGCAGACCCACCTTATCAATGAAGGAGGCAAATTTGTTGTTCAGAGCCTTGATCTGCTCCCGCTCCTGGGCGCGTACCTTCTGGATCTCCGGGTCCAGCTCCACATTGAGTGGGGCCAGGAGGCTCTTGTTGACAGTGACCTGGTGGATGCCTCCAGGTGGACACAAAGATGGACTCGAGGGTCCCAGAGCCCCACTGCCAAATATGCTGCCAGCGAAGCCACTGACCCGATTCCGGCCAAAGCCATAAGCCCCTGTGCGCCCACTGCCACCTGCCACATTGAAGGAGATGCTCCTGGTGCCCCTCAGGCTGTAGAGACTCCGACTGCTGAAACCCCCACTGAGCCCTTTGCTCCCTGCCCTGTAAGAGGATGAGCTGCCTCCAGACAGCACAGCGGAGCAGCCACTGAAGCCCCTGTTGGCAGCTCCGGGCTTGCAGGTGAATTGGCGGTTCATGGTGGAGAAGCCACAGGGTGGGAATAAGACAGGCACCCTTTTCTAAGAGACTGTTCACCAGCTTGTGATCTTGGCCTTCCCCTTTATAGAGCTCGGGAGAACAAGTGCTCTAATTGATAGGTTTAATTTGCCTAGAAGGAAGAAATAATTTTCTCCCAGCAAAATCAGAGACACTGGATAACTTGAAAACTCCCAAAGTGCTGGGCTTGCAAGCTCTATGCCTGTAATTGAGTCTTATCTTATTAGCATGGGGTAATTAACCAGGCCATATTATCCTCAGAAAGATCTTGGCTGAGAAGTTTGTCACAGCCCCAACTGTCCTTCCCCTAGGAATGGCGGGGGCTGGTATTATGGGGGTGCTGCGGGAGACCTCTAATTGACAGCATCATCTGTGAGAAATCTCCCACATGTGCCAACATCAGATCATCTGCTCCAGGGGCCCTGGCTGGGCTGCTTTCATGTGGTCAAGAAGTCTTAAGGTCTGGCTCCCCAAGGCTGCTGGAAACAGTTCTCATGGCTGTCTGGCCAGGGACTCAGGGCAGGAGCCCACCAGAATCCAGGCTCTGTCCTCTGGCAGCTAACCTCCTGTTGTGCCCTCAGGTTGGTCCCTTGGTCCCCCTGTGCCAGGCAGGGACCCATCTACCTTCACCTGCACACAGAACCCTGCCCTCACTCTTGATTTAGAAGTGATGGTCACTGCTATCATTCACAATGGTTGATGCTGGTGCAGTGCTTGGAGAACCCCCTAAATATAGCTCATTCCATCTGCCTTGCCTTTCCCTGAGTCACAAATGGGGAAACTGGTGAGCAGATGGAAAGTTAGCCACACCCATATTGGAACTCAGGGAGCGTGATCACAGGTGGGAGCTGGGACAGAGAGGCAAGCGGCCAAGCGTTAAAAGCTGGTGGAAGCTGTGGGCGAGTGTGGGTGAGCCAGCCTGCAGAGCCCCACGTGAACTCTGCAGGGCAAGTCGGCATGTGCAGACGCCAGATGAGGCACTCAAACCATGGGCTCGGTGCACAAAAGCTGTTGGACGCTACAGGCAGAGCTTGAATGGCGCATGGGTTATATGAAGCCATTTCTTTTAAGTCACCCCCCCCCCAAAAAAGTTATGTAAACGATGCAAAAACCAAAACAGAAATGTGTTATGCTGGTTTGTCGATCCGAGTCAGGGCCACGAGACCCTAAGTAACTGAGGGCGGGTCTCCCAGAGAGTGGGAAGGGGAAAATTTAGTGCAACAAATTGGAATAGTAGGCAGAATGAGGCTGGAAAGGACAAATGCAGGAGTTCGGGAAAAGCCAGGAGGCTAGCTGCTGCGCTCACACAGCTCATACAATGGATCATAGAATATGTAACTAGAACTATGCAAGCCATATAGATGTGGACAGACTCAAAGGGGAAAATCCCTGGGCCACAGCTGTACTGTAAATGTGGGGAAAATGGCTCAGTTACTTGTATGTGAAGATTTTTTTAAAGGCCATAGAGAACCTAGAAAAGCATTTTACAAGCCTTGGACACTAGAGGGGAACCCGGAGAGTGGGCGTGGCCACTACTTTGCATAATAAAAGATTTGACGAGGCAGAGGACACTGAAAAGGCTAAGGAGCTACTGGGGAATTCTCAGTCTGAGAGCCTGAGAGAGAAAAAACAGGAGACTTTTAACTTACTTAAGGTTAAAGGACCCAGGAGAAAAGAGAGACAGTAAGGAGAAAAGAAACGACCTAAAAATAAAAGTAGCTAAAGCTGCCCCTGAGATTCGACCTTTGACACAAAAGGAAAAAAGTTGACAGTACTGTAGCTGGGAAATACTCCACACTGGAGCTGCTGAAACCCCGAAAGACCTACATACAAGTGATCAAAGAGCCCTCACCCCGTAACTCATGAGGGTATGGGACATGGGAGCAAAGAATGTCAGCATAAGTTCTTCTGAAGCATCACAGCTGAGTTATATAACCACTCATCCATCCTTGCAACATAGGCTACTCAACCTAGGCCAGTACAGGAGAAGCAGTCCTTAATGGAATGGCTTGTGCAAGGTATTAAAGATACATGGTCATCACCAATGGAGGCTCCCATGATTAACAGGGGCTGGAGGACTATAAAAGATGGACAGGCATTACTGAGAGAACTAGGTATGAGAAAAGCAATATATGATGCCCAGTTAGCTGGGCCAGATAGGGCTGTGTTTACCAGAGATATAAAGGAAAGTTTAATTCAGCTGAGACCTCAAGAATGGTATAGAGCTTCAATGGTTTTACTGAGTCCTTTAGTGAGACAAGATCTTTGTAAAGTGAGAGAGGCTTTAGCAGATCTAAGTGACTCAGACCAGCATGTAAAATGTGTCTGTGAAATAACAGAACACCCTACAAGAGTTATAAGAAAGACCAGACAGAGGAAATGGTCCACTTGGGTTACTCGAAGACAAATGGGGCAAGATTTATATTGAGCCCAAATTCCCAAAGAAAAAAATGATAAAAAACCAAATTCAGTACTAAGGAGTTTCTGGAAGGCTTCAAAACCTGAAAAACAGTTCATAAAAGGCACTCAGAGGATAAAAACTGTCCCAGGGGTGGTTAAGGATCCCTAAAGATTAAATAAGGTATATTTCTCTCCAGAGAAAGCCTATACTAGGGGTGGAGGCAGTTTTTCCCACTAGGGCCTCCCCCAACAGCCAGGTATGGTCAATGGAGAGATGACAGATATGGCTACAGTCAGGAGGCAGACCCAGGGCCTGCCTGACTCAGGGAACCAACAGGTGCAGTGGGGACAAGAGAAACCCCCTGCCTGTTTAGCCTGGTGCAGGGTCAGGCAACTGAAGCCAACACCTGTAAGTATATGAAGGATAAAAGAATACAAAGCGACTCCATGTAAGATCCCCAGCATGTAGAGTGACTCCAAAGGGATAACTAAAGATAGTGAAAAAAAAAAAAAAACTAACCAAATCAATGCCTCTTACCCATGCTATGGCACCTAACCGAGATCTACAGAGAAAACAATTAATACAAATTGTTAAAACCTTTCCATGCTGTGCCACACCTTGTCTATGATTGATTTAGTACATGATGTTAACCTTCAAGTGTTTTGCAGATGTGAAACCCATTTGAAAGAACCTGAAGAAGCAAAGGCCAGCTATAGCTGTGAGATTCTTGGGAGTTTTTATGGTTGTGTAAAATAGAAACAGAGGCTCCCAAGACTATACAACTGTTAAGAAAAACTATAGTACAATGGGTGGGTTGTCCCCCTATGAGATGTTGGTTAGAGAGAGATCCTAGAGTTCCTCAGATTCACCAAGACTATTGCTACTACTGTCAGTTGTACACTAGAAAGGTCAATAAGGCCATGTTGCTGAAGACACTGCATGATGTGAGCGCAAGAGAAGAACGGAGCTGAGACTAAGCCAAAATTTCCATTGCACTGGATGGATGGCTTTCATAGTGCCAGAAGGTGCTATGCAGACGGTTGGGGAAGAAAGGATTCTCTATGATTCTATTCAACAATGGACCCTGCGTGCTGCACACTATGGACATGCCCAGCAATGCCTGCTAGTGCAATAATGGCTTGACTAACACACATACACTTGACAAATTTCTAATTGGATAAGGCCCGCTCCTAGGGTTGGTACACACATCTGGTACTGTAGACCAGGCCAAGCCCCTGTGTCAGGGAAGGCTGCAGGCCCCAGCAGGGAAGCTGTTGCAAGTATATTGTTTAATGAATATGGCACATACTGGGACATCTTCTAGACATTTGTATTTACATCCGTGTTTGTTTAGATGTGTCTACTTCCTTCCATTTGTCTTTATAGCAGGGGAAATACCACTGAGATAGATCAGTGGCCGCATCTTGAAGACAAATGATTGGGAGGCTGAAGAGGTCACTATCTTGCCATATTACAAGAGAGGTCACCCTGCATCTGTCACCCCCTTCAAAGCTCAGGGAAATTTGCAGAAGAGGAGGCAGAAAGTTTGTAAGAGCTGGGGGAAAGGAGTGGAGTGTAGCCCAAAAATTACTCGTTCCTCCAAAAAGAGTGCACCCACAGAGAGTAAGCCAGCCAAGGGCAAGATGAGGAGCACCCTGGGAAGAGGGGTGGAGCCACTGCCATGTGGAGAGAGAGCAGACAGAGAGTTAGCAGCAGCCATATTGGAACTCAGGGAGCGAAGCATGTGTGCAGTGAGGAGCTGGGACCAGGAAGCAAGCAGCCAAGTGCTAAAAGGTAGAGGAAACTGTAGACAACTGGGGGCAAGCCAGCCTGTGCGACCCCACGCGAACTCTGCAGGGCAAGTTGGCATGCGCAGACATGAGATGTGGTACTCAAACTGTGGGTGTGGTGTACAAAAGCTGATGGACCCTACAGGTGGGGCTTGAATGGCACATGAGTTATGGGAAGCCATTTCTTGTAAGTCTCACCCCCCCAAATGTTATATAAACCGTGCAATAGAAATAGAAATAGAAATATGCCAGTTTGTCAATCCACATCAGGACCATGAGACCCTGAGTGAGTGAGGGCGGTTCTCCCAGAGAGTGGGAAGGGGAAAATTTAGTACAACAGAGTCTCTCTGGGTCACTCGAAGGCAAATGTGGCAAGATTTGTGTTGAGCCAGTTTTGAGGGAGCAAATTGACAGAAAGCGAAATTCAATGCTAGTGAGCTTCTGGAAGGCTTTAACACCTAAGCAGCAGTACACAAATAAAAAGACCAAGCTTGGGACTGGGAGAGTGGCTCAACAGGCAAACCTCTTGCCTTACAAGCCTGAAGACCAGAATTCTGATGCCCAGAAACCATATAATAACTTGGAGGTCACAGGCCCCAGTGGAGAGGCCACTTTCATTGTTAAATGGATGTGATATGTCTGTCAAATTACCTTCCAAACACTAGTGATTATAGATGAATGCTGTTATCAGCCTGAATTTGTCATGGGAAGAAAATCCTTTTTTAGATGGGTGGTGTACTACAGAGACTCATACTGGTCAAGCTCTGGAGAATATCATAGCTGCTACTCCATAGCTGTAGGAAATTAATCAGACATCTATGCCTCCCTCTCCAAAGCTCAGGCAACATCATGACAGCGGGGGTGGAAAGACATAAGATCCAGAGAAAGAGGTAAAGTATTCTATAGCTATTCCCTCTGAACTAAAACTTTCCTTCCTAAAGAGAGGTTCCTTAAGACTCAGAAAATAAATAAAGCTTAGAAGGCTCATGAAATAAATGAAACTCACAGATCTTAAGGAGCTCATGAAACTTCCAAGATTCACAAGGTCCTTTCCCAAAATTATATAAGCAGTAAAAAAAAAAAAAAATCACTGGTGAGAAGAGACTGTCCTAGCAGCCAAGCTGTCTGCAAATTGTACCTGGAGGTCCAGAGATTCAACTTTCATAAGTCATCACCCGTGCTGGGGTGGGCTTTTCTGTGAGGAAGCTACCATTGAGTCACCCATGTAGCTGAAAGTGGCCCTTCACCCATACTCTTATAAGTAACCCAAATAAAGCCACTTGTTCACTAAGCCAGACTTGGGTATAATCATTTCTTTGCCCTTTCATTGATGCCCTATCTTAGATGAATAGATGTTTGTTTGCACTCCACAACAGTGTTACATCAAAAGATACTTGATTTCTCCTTTGACATCCTGAGTTTACATCCACAGAAAACCAATTAATAAAAATAAAACAAAAGAGAACGGTGCCAATGATTCCTGGCAAGAGTCTGATTCCCAGCCCCGATTAGCCTTTCACACCTAAACTGGGACTCACACTTGTTGGAACAACCACGGTCCTAGAGTCCCTAGTCCTTCACTTTCTGGGAACCTGGTCTGCTCTGTGGCCAACTGCTCTACCCGCTTCCTGAGGCTGCTGAGGCAGATGTGGAAGACCAGCTCCAGCCTGGTGGTGTAGGGACTGGCACTCAGCTGCTGCTGCAGCTCCCACTTAGTCACCAGCACTAGCACTTGGTTCTGCTACTCCAGGAAGTGCACCTAGAAACAGAAAATTTGGACTGGCGAGATAGCTCATAGGTAAAGTGTGTCGCACTAACATGAGGGCCTGATTTCAATCCCCACCATCCACATAAAAAGCCAAGTGAGTGATATGCACTTGTAATCTTAGTGCCAGGGAGGAAGACAGGTAGGTGCTCAGGCTCACCAGCCTAATTGGCAAACCCCTGGTCCCAGTGAGAGGTCCCGTCTCAAAAAGGTACACAGTTCCTGAGGAACAACACTTGAGGTTGATCTCTGAGAGCCAGACAGAGAGAGGAGCAGACAGTGGGTGTGGCAACACCACAGTTGTAGACTCCCAGCTCCAACTGTACCATTTTCTAATTCTGACTGTGGGCTTCTCAGTCTTGGTTTTGTAAATGTGTCAAATACAGTAATAATGGTACCTTGCTACATAACCAGAGTATTATTTAAACCCTTTAGGGGAATGGAAGTAGTATTAGCTTTTGCCATTGACATTTTGCAAAAATAAATATTCAGGTCCATATTCTTCCACAGATGCACACAGAACATTATTGACCTATTATTTTATTCTAGAACTACTAGGTATTTTATGAAGATAATCCCCCTTAATCCTGACAACAGCACCAGGGGGTAGCTATTACTAATATCTTCTTTTTTTTTAGACGTGGAAACTAAGGTTCAAAAGATTAAGTGCTTCACCCAAATGATGCAACCAGTTAACTGGTAGAGACAGAATTTGAACCTCAGCCAAATGATTCTAGAGTTAAATGCACATGTGTGGGCTTGAATCAAATACAGAATCCATAAATACTGAGGGGACACATTGAGAGCTTGCATGGAGTTGGTATGATTCTGAGCAAACTTTCTGACAACATCTACTACCATTTCTCTGGAACTTTCAAGTGGGTGATATACAGCAGGTCCCTTTTCCCTTTTGGATTGATAAACAAGAAAGAGGGAGTTCAGAAACACACAGCTTCATTCAAGCTGAGATATGTCTAGGGGTATGTCACCTTGAACACATCCAGGCAGGTCAGCTGGAAGTGGGGAAGAGGCTGCCAGAGTTAAAAATAAAGTCTACCAAACCTTTGTTGGAGATGAAAAAGAATCAAATGTTCACCTCCTTCTTGTTGATCTATGACCTCTTTTCTTATCTCTGTTTGCAGGGTGCTTATTTGCTGACATTCCTAGAAATTTTATTAATTTCTAAGTTAAGTTTGCTCATATGTTATTGACAAGAACTTTGGAATCCATATCTATGAGGGCTACACGCATCTCTAGTTTCTTTACAATGTCTTGGTGTGATTTTAGTATTACAGTAACACTGACCCCATAAAACAAGATGGAAGGTGTGCTTTGTTCTATCTTCTGGAAGTGTTTATGTAGAACTGTCATCATTTGGGAATTAATCCCATGCGTCCTTCAGTTCCTGAATGTGAAGTCATCTCATCTATGAAGCCTTTCCCAGTCTCATAATACTGTCTAATTATAGTAATAAATGGCACACTGCTGCATGCTTGTGAAGGCATAGTTCCTCCAGAGTAAACATTTATCATTTTTATTGTGTGTAATCTTTCCGGCAGCCCTGTAAAAGATATTACTTTATTGTTTTATAAATGCATAAATCCCAGGATCAGAATTGTTACATAACTTGCCTTAGGTCATATATTCTCTTATCTAATTGTTATTTTTTATTACGTGCCTACTGAAGTCCTAGGTGCTGAAAATGAGCCCACCATGGAACCTACAGGGCACAGCTCTCACACCACAGCCTCAGGCACACCCAGGGGCTAGTTAAGTACCCAGGTTTCCAGGATCTACCCCACTCCTCTGTGATGGATACTCTAGGGAGCTGCAGCCAAGAATGTACATTTTAGTAAATGCCCAGCTAGCTTTAATACACACAACAGATCCCAGAGTGGTCATTACATCAACTGCATTCTGCTTTGCATGAATAGCTGCTCATACATTTTTCATCCATCCTTAACTAGACTGTGGGTTTCTCACAGGATGCTCTGTCTTTATTTCAGTGTAGCCAGGCTAAGTCCCTCACTTCCATTGTGATGTAAGACAATGTAAGCAGAATGAGAACAATTTGGAGTGTCCTGTGCTCACACTAATCCTCACACAGGTTCCTAAGCCTCCTTGATAGGTTCTGAACCTTTATGGTTGGGAAAATGGAGAATACACAGACTGGGGTCTTGCCTTCAGTGATGCAAGGTCCCTAGAAGTTCTCTCAATCTTCCTGCTAAAGTCATTTAGAAATAAAGCTTGGAAGGAGAAACAATTCCTCCGATGTTGGATAGGTACCCCAAAGCTAAAGATCAGCATCAAAATCTCCTCGCTCCCAGGACAATGCAGGTGTAGGTAGTCTGAGCAATCAGTTGAAATGGGCCTCCTGGAGGAGGCCAGCCTGTCCAAGGACTGTCATCATGTCAGGAAGAAGAGTTTGTGAAGAGCAGAAAAAAAGTCTTAGTTAAATCTCTAACAAGCTGTTTAAAGGTCTGATGTAGGTTGGCTAGAGATGTCTAGGGGTTTGGATTTGTTCCAAGAGACAGGCAAGGTGTTAATTGTCTGGGAAAGAAAGAAGACCAAAATGCAGAGAGAGCAACAGCAAAAGTTTATTAAACATAATGGAGAGGGCTCCCAGAGCTGGGAACACATGACTGTGCTTAGATCCGGTCCTGGGGGCCACACTTCGGCCCACCTCCCATATTTTTGGATTGGTGCCCGTAAACAAAGAAGGAGATTCCGAGATTGGCCGGCCAAGATGCCCAGGGCTACGTGATTCTGAACCCATCTTGGCAGGCCAGTTGGAGGGATCCTATTGAGTATGAATAGACCTTCAGCCCTATTCCCTATGGAACTGGAACTCATACAGCCCTTCTGCCTGGGCCTACCTGCCTTCTGCAGCCCAGGACGAGATAAGTCAATAATTAAATTTGATGGAAGCAAGCAGAGGAGACTGTGACCAGATTCTAGCCTAGCCCATGCTACTCCAGAGGGAACAAAGAATCCCTCTGCAGAGCTAGCCTTTTGCCCAACCACCTCTGACAGCCTCAGGTCATATCCATCTGAGTTAACAGGCAAGGCTAATTTGGATATTGGAGTCCAATATGAAAGCAGATAGTCTGAGTGAGCTGTCTCAGTGAGCAAAGGCATGGGAACACAAGGACTGAGATGCAGATCACTGAGACTATCAGAATTAAATAGGTGGGATTCAAAACTGCCACCTGCCCTGTCTTTCCTGTCTACCCCTCAGAAGTCATCAGACATCTCACAAGCTCCCGAAGCCCTTAGACAGAACATGACCTGGGAGATAGAGGTTAGGAGTCTATGCCTTCTCCCAGGACTTACCTGTTTCTTTGCCTAAAGTGTAAATTCAAATTCACTGACTGCTGGAGCTCCCTTCCCCGACATGCCTGGGAATACTAGTCTCAGTTTAGGGTTGTGTTCCTGTTTTCACAGTTGGACCCTAAAACTACCAATACCCCTATGCCTCTTCCCAGTTTGCACCCTCACCTCCACAGACATCTCCCACCTGGTCAAAGCCTGTCAGTTCTCAACCCTGTTCTGGGCAACAGACCTTGTGTGGGTGCTCAGACCCCTTTCTTTGCTGACACCTTGTCATCTGCGGCCCTCAGAAATCCTCCTGTTCAGCACCCTCCATCCTTCACCCTGGATGCTCTGGCCCAACAAAAAGCACCTGTTTTCTATGGACACCTCCCGTATCTGCCACTTGTTCCTGCATCCTCTGAGTGGCTTTACCGCTGTCTGTCCTCTGTTACCTCTCGCCCATCTAATGCCAACCCAAGCTGCCCAAGCATGCCTGATCTTCCTGGAAGCTCCAGTCAGGTGATAAGGCTTTGGGGAAGAAGGGGCTGAAATCATCCCCATACCCATAGAAGCATAACCTGAGTGGCACATCCCTGGGCAGAGACTCCAGGGAACCCTCGAATTAGGGGGGAAAAGAGGGCACTTGATATGCTAAGTACGACAAGGCTGCTGTGCTGTGAAAGTAGGCGATCCCATTCAGGTGTTCTGTTTTAGTCTGATCCAGAGTACCTAGGGAAAGGATACTCACAGGGACATGAACAAACCTGGCCTATGCTAGGCTGAGTATGTCCTGCCCTGCAGAGAAGCTGGGTGGACACTTGGGACTCAGCTGGCTTGCCCTGAGAAGTGACTTCAGAATGGGAACAAACCTGGCCTATGCTAGGCTGAGTATGTCCTGCCCTGCAGAGAAGCTTGGGACTCAGCTGGCTTGCCCTGAGAAGTGACTTCAGAATGAAGCTTTTGTCTGAAGCCAGGAGGGCAATCTGTGGGAAAATCTTCTCAAGAACAGTGCTTCTATCTAGAAAGAAAATTTTCCACAAATCCTCCCAGCCCACCATCTGGCAAGGCCACAGCCCCAAGTCCTTTCTGAGACTGTCTCAACCACCTCGACTCCAAGGCCACCCTTGCTCCTTCGTCCCAGAGGAAAATTCCCCAAGCTTCTCCAGCCACCCCTCCCTCAAGGGCTCATCCCTTCCCCAGGGCCCCTCTTTATCATTCCCAAATGTCCTTTCTTTGTGACCAGCATGTCCACCAAAGCTTGACATTCAACAGGCATCACACAATATCAATTGCAAATGAAGTTTATTATGCAGACACCTATACCACAGCACTCAGAAAGCAGAGTACACAAGAGGGGCTATGTACACAGAAGCATAGTTCCCTAGATCACTGTCAGGATTGGAATCAGCAGGCTACCCTGGGGCCCTCAGCAGAACACCATCGGGAAAAGACCACCAAATGGGCAATGCAAGGAGTCCCAGGAGGCCAGGAGTGGGGTATGGCTGAAAGACACACTGGGACAACACAGATTCTTCCCCAGAACACAGTAGGTATCACTGCCTCAACTGTTTAGGAGAGATCTTTCATTACCCCCCAAAATGCCATCAGAGGTGACAAAAATTGAATTTGTTGTCAGTTAGAGATACAGAAACACAGCCTACGTGCTGGAGTGGAAGAATCAAGGACAGGGCCCACCTTTATCTAAAAGAGAAGGTCACGCCAGAGCCGCAAGTTTCCCCTGAGCCAGAAGCACCTCTTTCAGAGCTAGAAACTCCTCCTCCAGAGCTAGAGCCTCCCCTGGAACCTCCTCCAGAGCTGGATCCTCCTCCTCCAGAGCTAGAGCCTCCCCTGGAGCCTCCTCCAGAGCTGAATCCTCCTCCTCCAGAGCCAGAGCCCCCTCTGGAGCCTCCTCCAGAGCTGAATCCTCCTCCTCCAGAGCCAGAGCCTCCCCTGGAGCCTCCTCCAGAGCTGAATCCTCCTCCTCCAGAGCCAGAGCCCCCTCTAGAGCCACTGCCTCCTCCACCGCCACTTCTGGAGCCAGATCCTCTGCCTCCTGAGCCATAACTGCCACTTCCAGAGCTGTATCCTCCTCCTCCTCCAGAGCCAGAGCCCCCTCTAGAGCCACTGCCTCCTCCACCGCCACTTCTGGAGCCAGATCCTCTGCCTCCTGAGCCGTAACTGCCACTTCCAGAGCTGTATCCTCCTCCTCCTCCTCCTCCTCCAGAACCGAACCCTCTTCCTCCAGAACCTTGGCCTCCAGAGCCAAAGCCAGCCTTAGATGTCACGGTTGAGGAAATGCTGCTGCTTGTCACCGCTGTGGGAGAGATGGTGTTACTCCAGCAATTCCGACCACCGCCACCCACCTCTGCCACACACTGCCCCATAAGACAGGCCCATATCCCACTACTTACACATAGACACGTTATCATTGAATTCTCCAGACATCCTGTCAAGGAGACAGAAAAGGATTTATGATGGTGTCTGGACTCTGCAGACCTGAATGAAACTGTTTTATAATTTCCACCTACTAATGTGCAGTTTAGCCACTACAATAGCCACGAGAGCGTGTAGATTCCATTTTCTTCTATTCTCTCGGATGACAGAGATGGCGACAGATCCCACCCATCTCAAGTTTCTGCTCTGACTAAAATGAACACTTGCGCTGTGGAGCCAGAGTGACTAAAAAGCTAAGCCACTTCTGACTGTGCAACCCGTTTTGTATTTACATCCACCTCAGGGGATCTATTATTGAGAATCCCTGCCACGCCCAACATTTTAAAATGAGGCTGTACTACGAACATTCAGTTCAGATGGAACTGCAGCTCTGTGGAGGCCGCCTGCTCTTCCCTAGTTCCCAGTCTTCTCTGCTTCCACCAAAGCCTTGGCAGTGCCAGCCCAGATTTCAGTGCCAGCCTCTCCACAGAAACAGAAAACATTACGTCTCGGACAAGCAGAGGCTTGGGAAGAGCAACTCTTTGGTCAGGCTGGTTGCTGATACCCAGGGCTTTATCCATTCCAAAAGCTTCAGCCACTTTAAGTCACCAAGGATGCCAGTAACAGAGGAAGCAAATGGCCCCTCTTTGAGGGAGGCAAATTAGTCTGGGGTCACTCTGGAAGCCTTAGAAGAACTAGGTGTGTCCCTCTGACACATCTGATGGTGTCACTCTATTCTGGGACTTACTCTACAGACTTAGAGACTAACCCTTCAGGCTGTCTAGGATAACTCAGTGTCACATCATTTTGTTTTCTCCTTTAGAAAAGACTAGGATGTTTAAATATCATCTAGGGGCTGGAGAAATGGATCAGTGGTTAAGAGCACTGGCTGCTCTTGCAGAGGAACTGGGTTCAGTTCCTGACACCCTCTTCTGACTTCAGAAGGCTCTGAACAACATGGGTGCACTTGCATACATGTGGGTAATACATTCATACACATAAAATAATTAAAAATAAAATATTAAAAAATAAAAAATTTTAAAAGTAAATTATCATCTGGTTTAATTAATTATAATAAAATGCTGATCCTTATGTAGTAATAAGAGTACAATGATGATGCTTTATATCCTGAATTTCTGCTTAAGAAGCATAGTGACTGCTGAGTCTCATCTGTCGAAAGCCCTGCCCAGTTCTCAGCTTCCCCTGCCTTCACTCCTGCCCTGGTTCCAAGAGAAAGGAGAGGGACCAGGGTACCTTCTTCCCTACCAGTGCCCCTCACCTGCACTCCTCGCCCTCCAGCAGCTTGCGGTAGGTGGCGATCTCCACGTCCAGGGCCAGCTTGACGTTCATGAGCTCCTGGTAGTCACGCAGCAACCGGGCCAGGTTCTCTCTGGCCTGCTGCAGAGCCTCTTCCAGGTTAGTGAGCTTACCCCTGGCATCGTTGATGGCATGCTCTCCACGCTGTTCTGCATCTGCAATGGAGTCTTGCAAAGTCTTACACTATGAGAAAAGGAGAGACGGCCTCTGTTTAGAATGAGATCTGCCTGGCAGAGTGACAAGGAGCAAGATACTCAGCGTGGGAGGCCAGACTTGCTGAAGGTCTTGGGTGCCCCTGCCCCTGGAGTTAATAGACGTTGCAGATAGCTATGCTAAGACTTACAGCTGCTGTCCCTGGGCCATCTTCCTCCTACATCCTTCGACTGGACCCATAGGCTTTCCTCATGGTGCTTTTGACCCTTCCGTTACAGGCAATCGCCATCCATCCCATTTTATACGTGCAAATAAAAACACTCAGTACAGAACTTCTGCTGCTTACAGAGTCGACGCTGCCCCTTGCTGTCTGTTCTAACCTAATATCCAGCCCAGGTTAGCTCCCTCCCACTCATTACCCCTCTTGTGAACCCAATCAGCTGGTACTTAGGGCCTTTGCCTGGCCAGAACAGGAAGCTACATTTCACAGTCACAGCAAGTCAACCCAACTCTTCTTTTCTATGCTCTTGCTCCATTTACTAGTGTAGACAGCCAAGAACTGAGCACAATTCTTTCCTTACTTTTGAAATGTTTTTTGGAATACCCTAAAAGTTATTACAGTGTTAAATTACGTGTAGCTGGGGGAGACTGGCATGAGTGGAAACAGATTCTAGCTTCTCCAGCTCTCTCCCACGCTCTCACTCTCATACACATAGAAATTCATCCCACCCGAGCCTCCAGCCTCACCTGCTTCTTCACATGTGATATTTCCCCTTGTAGCCTTTGAATTGTACGGTTTAGCTCGCTGATCTCCATCTTGATCTCCTTCAGGCTGTCCCCATGTTTCACAGCAGTGACCTGAAGTTCCTCATACTGATGAGGGAAGAGGGGAACAGTCACAGGAAAGTCCAATCTGAGGAAGGTTTAACCTGAGCTAAAGAAAGGCTGATGACCAGCCAAGGATGGGCAGCTAAGCTGATTGTGATGGCTGTGTTCACGGCAGATGGGAGACCATCTCGCATGCCCCCTGAGGATTTGGTGTCATTCTCCACACTTTCTTGAGGATGATGTCCCACTTCCATGAGATAAACACTCCAATGACCTTCCTGTACATGGCCCAGCTAGGACTGAAGCTCAGTTGTGGCTCCCCCGCCTCCCCCCGAGACCTGCCTTGCTGTGATACAGCTCTTCTGTCTCCGCCTTGCTCTTCTGGGCGATGACCTCATACTGAGACTGAACATCAGAGATGATGCTGTCCAGGTCCAGATTCCGGTTGTTATCCATGGACAAGATGACGTTGGTATCAGTGGCAGTCTGTTGTAGTTGGGACACTTCCTAAAACACACAGGGTAATGGGCCATGACTTTCTGCCCACAGCCACAGGCAATGAGGAGGCCTTCCCCTCCCTGGTGTCAAGGAAATGCAGACTCTCGGACTAGGCATGCCCTGGGTGGGATGAAAGTGATATCACCACTATTTCTAGGCCTCTCATAAGATTGTCCTCAGGATTGTGGTGATGGTGAGGGCAGGGTATTTATGAGCATCTTAACAAACTGTCTTTACCACCATGCCAGCAGGGCTCCCGGAAAGAAGGTGACCCACGGCAAATATCTTAAGTTTTTCTTCCTACTTCAAAAATAGGCTGGGAAGGGGACAGGAGACATAATGCATTTTAACTTCTAAAGGAGAGTGGGTTTAGGAATGGACACAAGAAGGACTCTTCCTAAGGGGAGCTGGACATACAGGGGATGGTGGAAAGGTGACCTGGTATTTCCCAAATTTCATTTCCTGTGACATCAGAGGAATAAATTCCTCTCCCCAGTACCTACACTACAGAAGCCCCCTAGAGGTCTGGAATGAATGGTGGCACCATATTGACATCAGTAAGTTCACAAACCCTATTCCAGAGCCTTCTCAATATTTGGACAAAACTTTTCTTTGATGGCAAAGGGTAGAAAGTAAGGGTCTATTCGAGGCAGCCTCCTTTACCGCATCATAGAGTGTTCTCAGGAAATCATTCTCCTGGGTCAGCATGTCCACCTTGGTCTGAAGCTCTGTCTTGTCCATGTAGGAACTGTCCACGTCCTGCAGAGAAGTTGGAGGCCTCAGGAGAAACTCAAATGCCTCACCTTGAATGGCCCCCTGCGTGGGTCCAGCCTCTCTCTGCTGCTATCCTCCTTCCAATGCCTATTATCTGCCCTCCAACATCTCAGGCATCTACAGATGCTCCTTTGGCATGCAAGCTACCGTGTGCCTTGATGAGGAGACTCCGTGCCTAGGTCCACTGCTTACACACCTCAGTACCATGTGAGCTTACATGGGACTAAGCTTTGCCAGCTAGTCTCCCTCCTGCTTGAGACATGTTGTGCCCTCATGATTGGTACAGTGTCCTCCATGCCCTTCCACAGTCATCAGTCCTCCCATCCTGCCTGTCCATCCAGCCTCTCCTGAATTTACCTGGATGATTCATCAAAACCATTGCAGGATCTAGGCCAAGAACCTACACTTTGCAGCCTTCTAGCTCAAACATCTGTCAGTACAACTCAACAGTAATTGGGCAGTCTGAGGACAGTTCCATTCTTTCCCAGCTCTTTAGAAGACGAATAAAGTGCTTTCTGTATTCCCATTTTTTATGTAAGTTAATTGGGTTATTTATGGGGAGTGCTCTACTGAATACAGAGAGCAGTTTGGAAAATCATCTACAAAAACTGGAACTACAAAGACCCTTTTGTTCCTAAGAGAACTGGCCATGAACCTGTCCCCCCTTTTCTCTGGCCGTGCTGTGTGCACTTGAAGTGGTTTTCCAGCCTGTGTCTCTGGACACAATGGGGCTTGAAGTCATCTTATTCCCATACTGCCTAATGCATTCTCATGCTCACCTTTTTAATTGTCACAAACTCATTCTCCACAGCTGTGCGCTTGTTGATTTCATCCTCATACCTGTTGAGACCCAGAAAACAGTTGTTAGCTTAGTTCTACGCTGTTGATTTTTTTTCCTTTTACTTTTTTCTACTGGATTCATCCAAACTACCCATGCTCAAAGAATTTTAAAATTAAAATTATGAGGTCCAAAATAAGGGTAGATTTCTATAAATTAACTCAAGTGTGTATGCTCTCAGAATCCCTGTCTTCTTCCCAAATAATCAACAGACACATCTCCCCCATCACCCTGCAGCACCAGCACAACTGCAGCTGAGAGATCAGTGAGTGGACAGCTTCCTGCAATAGCTGTCTCCACCCACAGTTTACTCGGCCACTTACTTCTTTTTAAACTCTTCCACAAGATCCTGCATGTTGGTCAGCTCCGAATCCTGTGAGGCTCTTTCTGCAGTGAGCCCGTCCACCTGTTTCTTGAGCATGCTAATGTAGGCTTGGAAAATGGGGTCCAGGTTGGTGGTATGGCTGCTCACATCTAACTGCTGCAGAAGTTCCCATTTTGTCTGCAACACCTGGTTCTGTTGCTCCAGGAAGCGCACCTGCAGTGACCAGAGGAAGAACACGTAAGGTCTAGGTCATCGTCACACAGGTCAGTCATTCTCACCCCAAGAACTTCAGGTGATACTTGAGGAGATACAGAAGTCATACAGTACCTCGTTCCCACCATCAAGGGAAGTTGGAAAGTGTCAGGCAGAGCTTCAGAGCTCCGTCCTGACACATGGAAAACTGTATAGACTCTGAGCACTGCATCTGTCTTTCTCTACTCACAGAACTCTCCTTCCCACTTCACACCCACTGTTTTGTTCACAACTGCTCCCAAGACTCCAGGCCATTTCCCTCCCAATCATAGTACTCTGCCAAAGTCCCATAAATTCTGGGGAAAACCAAAAGCAGGCGTCTGCTGACATGGCAGCAGAAGGCACCAAGCAGGAAAGTCCTAGCGGGCAGGTAGAGCTCTGAAGCCTGCTTTTTAAGAGCCTTGTAAATTCCTGTCCAATTCAAAGCCGAGGAGCCAAGATAGCAACGCCGCAAAGTGACACCAAAAGACTTTATGGATTAGCACCAAATTAGAATGCTTCTCTTGAAGGCTGGAATTTCATTCATTTCCAAACAGATATTTCAAGTTTAAGCATCTTGACATTCCAGGGGAAGAAAAATCTACCCCAGATGAAGATATCTCACCTCTCACTGCTCATGACTTGTCTAGTTCAACTTTCCTATGATTGCCAGAAATTTCTATAAGTATTATTTATTTGGACTGAAAAATAAAATGCAAAGGAACTATCATGGAATGCACCGGCCACAAAACCAGCATTTCCCATTTGGACTCTGCAAATGCCCCAGGCTGTGATGGTCACATCAGTGGCTCCCAAGAGAGATGAATCTGTCCTTTCTTTTCCACAGCATGTACTGCATCCCATCCCCATCATCTCATCAGGAGGAGCAGCTGCTCCAACTCACCTTATCAATGAAAGAGGCAAATTTGTCGTTGAGAGTTCTGATCTGCTCTCTCTCCTGAGACTTCACGTTCTGGATTTCTGGGTCCACTTTCACATCAAGAGGCTGCAGGAGGCTCTGGTTGACAGAGACTTCGTGGATGCCTCCACCAGGGAATCCTCCAGGCCCAGAGCCACCAGGCCCGCCAAAACCTCCAAAGCCACCACCGCCTCCAAAGCGGCCTCCACCAAAGCCGCCTCCACCGAAACCGCCACCTCCGAAGCCACTGCCGCCGCCAAAGCCGCTGCCACCTCCAAATCCTCGGCCTCCGCCAAACTCTTCCACAAGATCCTGCATGTTGGTCAGCTCCGAATCCTGTGAGGCTCTTTCTGCAGTGAGCCCGTCCACCTGTTTCTTGAGCATGCTAATGTAGGCTTGGAAAATGGGGTCCAGGTTGGTGGTATGGTTGCTCACATCTAACTGCTGCAGAAGTTCCCATTTTGTCTGCAACACCTGGTTCTGTTGCTCCAGGAAGCGCACCTGCAGTGACCAGAGGAAGAACACGTAAGGTCTAGGTCATCGTCACACAGGTCAGTCATTCTCACCCCAAGAACTTCAGGTGATACTTGAGGAGATACAGAAGTCATACAGTACCTCGTTCCCACCATCAAGGGAAGTTGGAAAGTGTCAGGCAGAGCTTCAGAGCTCCGTCCTGACACATGGAAAACTGTATAGACTCTGAGCACTGCATCTGTCTTTCTCTACTCACAGAACTCTCCTTCCTACTTCACACCCACTGTTTTGTTCACAACTGCTCCCAAGACTCCAGGCCATTTCCCTCCCAATCATAGTACTCTGCCAAAGTCCCATAAATTCTGGGGAAAACCAAAAGCAGGCGTCTGCTGACATGGCAGCAGAAGGCACCAAGCAGGAAAGTCCTAGCGGGCAGGTAGAGCTCTGAAGCCTGCTTTTTAAGAGCCTTGTAAATTCCTGTCCAATTCAAAGCCGAGGAGCCAAGATAGCAACGCCGCAAAGTGACACCAAAAGACTTTATGGATTAGCACCAAATTAGAATGCTTCTCTTGAAGGCTGGAATTTCATTCATTTCCAAACAGATATTTCAAGTTTAAGCATCTTGACATTCCAGGAGAAGAAAAATCTACCCCAGATGAAGATATCTCACCTCTCACTGCTCATGACTTGTCTAGTTCAACTTTCCTATGATTGCCAGAAATTTCTATAAGTATTATTTATTTGGACTGAAAAATAAAATGCAAAGGAACTATCATGGAATGCACCGGCCACAAAACCAGCATTTCCCATTTGGACTCTGCAAATGCCCCAGGCTGTGATGGTCACATCAGTGGCTCCCAAGAGAGATGAATCTGTCCTTTCTTTTCCACAGCATGTACTGCATCCCATCCCCATCATCTCATCAGGAGGAGCAGCTGCTCCAACTCACCTTATCAATGAAAGAGGCAAATTTGTCGTTGAGAGTTCTGATCTGCTCTCTCTCCTGAGACTTCACGTTCTGGATTTCTGGGTCCACTTTCACATCAAGAGGCTGCAGGAGGCTCTGGTTGACAGAGACTTCGTGGATGCCTCCACCAGGGAATCCTCCAGGCCCAGAGCCACCAGGCCCGCCAAAACCTCCAAAGCCACCACCGCCTCCAAAGCGGCCTCCACCAAAGCCGCCTCCACCGAAACCGCCACCTCCGAAGCCACTGCCGCCGCCAAAGCCGCTGCCACCTCCAAATCCTCGGCCTCCTCCGAAGCCACTGCCGCCTCCAAAACCGCTGCCACCTCCGAAGCCACTGCCACCTCCAAAACCGCTGCCACCTCCGAAGCCACTGCCTCCTCGGCCACCAGATCCACCACCGTAGCCGGCCACGCTAATAGAGATGCGCTTGTGCCCTCCAAGGCCAACAAGACTCTGACTGCCAAAGCCGCCTCCGCCACAGCCTCCTGTGCCACCACCATGGCGGCTCAGGCAGGAGAAGCCGCTGGTAGATCTCCGGCTCCCACCGGAGACCACGGCTGAGCCGCTACTGTAGCCCTGGAATCTTCCTCCTCCTCCTCCTACGGCTCAGGCAGGAGAAGCCGCTGGTAGATCTCCGGCTCCCACCGGAGACCATGGCTGAGCCGCTACTGAAGCCCTGGAATCTTCCTCCTCCTCCTCCTCCTCCTCCTCCTCCTCCTGCTCTTCCTCCTCCTCCTCCTCCTCTTCGAGACTTGCAGGAGATCTGACAACTCATGATGCTTCTGCCCAGCAAAAAATGTAGAAAGTTCCCAGCAGATCCGAGGCTGGAGACTGAAGTGTGCTGTTTGGAGACTCACAGGGTCCCCTTATATACCGGCCAACTAGGTGTTGGTGAGCATGGGTGTGGGCCCACTTATGCATGGGTTTGGTCTGCCTGGAAGCTATTCCTGGTGAGTGATTATCAATCTAATGGCCATTAAAAAATCTACTAATAAGCTCCATTCCAGAACTTGCCTTGATTGTGAACTTCTGTTTATCTGCACATCTGTCATGCAATTTGATTTTTGTAAAATCATCAGAAAAGGAGATTAGGATTTGGGTTTCTCAACCTGAAAAAAAAGTCCTTCAGAAGGCTACTCCCTGTTCTGGACAGACCCATGGGAAGCTGGCTACCACCCAGGCTTGTGTGGGGCTCTTCACCACCCAGTTCACCATGTGAGGGAGGTCGGGTTTGGGACTATGAGAGCCCTCAGTCCAGCTCTCTTGCTTTCCTGTGGCTCAGGAAGAATTTCAGAAAGTGGGGACAGTCACTGCACAGAATGACCATGGTGGAGGGATCAGCCTCTGCTTATAGAGAAGAGCTGGCCCAAGACCTACAAAAGTATGGCCTTTGTCAGACTATCTCAGCCCTTTCCTTCCCAGCCATACCAGACATACACATAACCAAGCACTAGGGACAGGAGTCTTTTCTGTCCTGTCACCTTTTGTAACTTTTTATAACCATCAGCTACATGAAAGTATGGAGGATAAAGGGTGAGGACGAGGTCCTTGCTCTGAGGTCTGTGTGACTCAGAGCACCCATGAAAGTGTTACAAGGGCTTTCTACAACTTAGAGATGCAAATATGATCCAACTCAGTAGCTCAGGAACCATGTGCTGCCTCACGATTCTGAAGGTGAATAGAAGGCAGGAGTTTCACTGACATCCGAAGATGGATGAGCATCAGAAGACCCAGCCAGTCTATCCAGCATCGCCATGCACAGAGCATTCACACCCATACTCAGCCAGTCTCTCCTGTCCATGTGACTAAGTATATGGCACAGATATAGTGCAGTAAGAGAACCAAACTAAAGTCAGAGGGTCTGGGTGTGAGTCCCAATCTTGCCATCTACTGGCTATATGACCTTGAACTAAACTCAGGCTTTGCTGTCTTAGTCATAGAATGAGAACTTGATGTAAAACATTTGGATAACCACGCCATGCAATGTAAATGTTAGATACCATTTTGAGTGAAACAAAGATTTTTCTTTATCAACACTGGCATATCATTCTCTCTTCTGATGACTCTAACTTTGCACTCCACGTTGACAGTATTAGCTCTAGAACCAAGATGCTCGGATCCCAGCACAAACAACATAAAATAATGTCAAAGAAAATGAACTTTTGTTTTATGTCACACTTTCATTGCATTTTGGAAATGACCTTGGATAATTCATAGATACCTTTGAGCATCAGTTTCTCAGTTTCCTCATCTACAAAAAGTGAAGGAAGATGAAGAAAAAAAGGAGAAAGGTGAGGAGGAGGAGGAGGAGGATCACACTGCATTCTTCCCCCAGGCCTGTAGGATCCTATCACCCACACTGTCTTTCACACTCCTGATTGCCTCCTGCGATAAGCCATCATGTCTCACTATAGAAAACATCCACATCTCAACTTTGAGCAAGACTTCCTGGAGTCAGGTGTAACACAGAAATTGTTGAAGGTGGAAGACAACAAGGAAAAGGAGGAAGAGGAAGAAGGGAAAGTGAAGAAGGAAGACAAGAAGGAGGAGGAACAAGAGAAGGAGGAGAAGAAGCAGGAACTGGAGGAGGAAGAGGAGGAGGAGATGGAAGAGGAGGAGGAAGAAAAGGAGGAGGAAGAAGAGGAGGAGGAAGACAAGGATGATGAGGAGGAAGAAGATGAGAAGGAAGAAGATGAGGATGAAGAGGAGGAGGATGATGGGGAGGAAGAAGAAGAGGAGGAGGAGGAAGAGGAGGAAGAGGAGGAGGAGGAAGAGGAGGAGGAGGGGGGAGGAGGAGGAGGAAGAGGAGGAGGAGGAGATAAGGAAGAAATAATATACAGTGCAAAACACAGTTGATAGCTGATGGATGAAACTGAGTAAATTTTATTTATTTAATAACCACATACTTAGAAGAGGCATTTCATGACAACAGCATTGACATATTCAGTAACAATTTCCAGAGCTAAGATGTGTCTCTTTCAAAGTTGGCTGTAAATTTTTAGGCTTACAGTTGAATTATTACAGTTTTACAATATTGTACTCAGTATAAACCCTGTAAGACATAACATTAAATGAGGAAACTGAGTAAACTTTATTTGCCTTCTCAGTCTCCCCCTATTGAGTTTCCAGCCCTATGTGGCAATGTGACAGGGATGGGAACAGAGATAAAGAGCAAGGACTTGTTGAGCTTTTTCATTTGCAGTAAAGAATGCTGAACAAAGCACATCCACATCTCCTTTCTTTTTTCCAATCTAGCTTATATAATTAAAACCATAAACCTAAAAGCTTTGGAGAGAGTCTCAATCCAAAGCCAAATATGTCATTATCTATGGATATCTGAGCAACGCCCTAATTGTCCATTGCTCCTGTATGACTGTGCTGAGGCCATGCCAGCTTCAGTGGGGTCTTAATCACTCTGTGAGGGAAAGGAACAAATGTTTGGTGAGTATCTGCTGCGCCTGAGCTTTGTGGCAGCACTTGGTCAGCATAAGTGTTTCCGTTTTGTTTTCCCAGTCTCCCAACTCTCTCTACTGAGCATCTTCCCTTTCTACAGCCAGTTGCTGAGTTGTGAAAATCAAATTGAAGGGGAGCCCTCTTCTTCCCTTGAAATGTGGAGGTTATAAATAGTGGAACTTGGATATTACATAAGAATTTGATTTCCATGTGTGTTTTAATTTCACCTTATGCGTACTTTCAATGTACTTTTAAAGCAACATGCTTTGCATTCTTTGAGGGAGTGAAATGGGAGTTAAGAATCTTGGTCTGACTATGATTTTGACAAATGTCCATGGGGACATTTATCCCAGATCCCCACTGGGATAAGGGCATCAACCTATTGATGTGAAATCTTTTAAACTTTGCTGTCTCTGAGAACAGAACAGGAATCTTATAGAACAGACTCCTTCCCGCTCCCAGCTCCTTTTTTGGCAAGCTGTCAGTTAGCCCAAGATCTGATGTTTCTCATAAGTTTTCAAAAGTACATCTGGTGGCCAGCAAGGTTAAAAAAAATATGAGTCCTCGGTTTTAAGCAGAAAGGACTTTAGTTCTTTAGCAGATGGACAATAAAATCTCAGCAGGGTTTAGATGCTGATAGCAGGAAAAAAGTCCCCTCCTCCACGCTCCCTGAACAACATGTCCATGTCCCTTAAAGCTTCATCCACATAGTCCTCCTTCTGTGGAGGTGAGCCAATCCCTGGACTTCTCTGCAGGGCAGAGCCAGGGTCATATTTCTCCTTACCAGAAATCTCCACCCCAGCACAGAATAGTCACTCGGGGAATAAGCCTGTGATCAAAAATTCAATCCTGGGGTTTAGGATTTCCCTGATTTGTGAATGCAGTGGTAGTGCTGCCTGTGCCTCCACAGCCTCTCCTGGGCTTGGTCCCTGAACATCACACAGGAGGGCAGGGAATAGTCCCAGCTTTCAGTCTCTCCCTAGCAGGGTTCCTTCTGCAGTTCTTCAGAAAAGCTCATCTCTCTTTCCCAAAGTCTCTGCATTTAGCTGAACAGAGTGGTCACAGTCTGTCAGGATAGAAACCAAATGTTTGGGTTTTGTAAGCAAAAATAAAGCACACCCATTCTCTTCCAGCCTCAGTGCCCAAAGGAGCAAAAATCCAGAGTGCTCAATCATGTCAAGATAGAGGTTCTGACAGCTACTAGAAGCCAACTACCCAGCAACCTAGCCTGCAGAGAGACCCTGAAAGGAGGCCAGCTTGCCTATACTGCCTGAAGCCTCTCTCAGCTTCCATCGGAGCCCCAACATGCTGCTCCAGAGAGCATCATGCAGTGCCAGTGGCTCCAAGGGAAGGTGAGACAGAAGCTGCCAGGCTCCCAGCAGGAGTCACTTGCTCAACTTCTACCCCCAGGGCCTTTCTTTGTAAACTATTATTCTAAAGCTGCTTACTCAGTCCAAGTCCCAGCCCCTGACCCAGTTCCTCATCTCAGCTCTGGCCTCCCCTCCTGTCTTACCTAATGTCCTTCTTAGCAATTTGAGCTTTTGTTTGATTTTTATTCGATCCCTTCTCTGACAGCAAAACCCGTGGCTGTTGCTTTTAAGGGGCCCTGGTCAAACTGGTTGTGGCTGAACAGGCTGACAGTTCTCATCACCCCCAATCTGCAGAATCATCTCTACATGAGGCTATTTCAGGACACACATGCCAGTCTTCTCAAGAAAGCAGAGTGTGCAAGTTTCAGAAAGAGAGGAAATGAGGCCAGGGACAGGCCCAGTGGACCATAACATGTTTGTAGAATGCAGTAAGTAGTGATAAGCAAATCAATAAATCAGTGAAGGGAATATTAGCCCAGAGCCCGGCTTATATGGGTGATGAATGAATTCCATTTTCTTCCCCTTTGCCATGTACATACATGGAACACGTCATTTTAATTTTTGCATGTGTTTGTTTGGTTGTTTGTTTGGTTGTTTGGTTGGGACTTTTTTGGAACAGGGTCTCACAGCCCAGGTTAGCTTTAAACCCAGGATCCTCCTGCTTTAGACCCCCCAAGTTTCAGGATTATAAACATGCACTGCCAAGCCTAACTCTTTGGCCCAGAAAGTGGGCAGTTCTACATTGTAGCCTTGCTCTCTACATGATCAATCTATAGCTGTATCACCTCAGTTACATGTGACAACTTCCTACGGTTCATGGATTCCTGTGCCCCGTTGGCTAACACGCTGCATCAAGGGTGCATGTGTGGTTCTGTGCCTTTATTCACACAGCAAGAACTACAAAGGTTCTTCCATGGACAGCTCTGCTATTCCAACCCCAACCTTCCTAACAGCCAAACAGTTTCCCTGGACCAAATTCCCTTCCTATGCCAGCTCTGCTCTCTTAACTTTGGTCTATTACCTAACCTAGAAGAACCAGGTTATTGAAAATCCCATCCCATCCTGGTCAGGATTCCAGAACGGAGGCATCATCATAGTCCTCATGGTTCATAGACTTCCCAGGTTTCTCCAGATTTAAGGCTACCCGCTTCTCACCCAGTCCTTCAATGGTAGGGAGTCGTCCAACCAATCCCATACTTCACTGCCAACGCTGACAGTCATAATTCACTTCCAGTTCCTCTTCCCAGACACCTGCCATTCTTCAGCTGTGCCCTTTGCTGGGCAGACCCAGAGAGTCCCATCAGGTACATCCAACCTCCCTTCTACCACCAGTCCCCATCTCACCCTCCCCATCTCTCTAAGCTTGCCTGCACCACTGTGGGAAACTCTTTTACTTCTTGTCAGGCAGTTTGTGTTGGGTTCCAGGGGCTAATTGTAGGAGGAAGCTGGTAGAGAGACACCCTCTCCCTGAAAATGACACACAGAATATACATTAAAACAACTTTAACTTTAAAAGCCCAAATTCAAGTAATGCTTGCTCCTAGGTCTAAAAATAAAGTCTTTAGAGACATGTGAGTTTCCTTTCAGAAGAAATGGCCACAGGCTTGATTCTGAATGAGTTATTTGCTACAAGGATTTTTATCAAGGAAAAAAAGGCAACTGTTCAGAACTCTTTGATGAGCTTTTCTTTTTCTACATAAAAAAACATGGGTCTTTCAAACTCTTCTTTGAAAGTATTTTAAATCCTAAAAAAAGGCAAATGAAGTCATTGCTAATTAAGCAGTCAATACTTAATAGAGCTAGTATAGTTATTCACCCAGGATGTATTAAATTTATGACCTGAATTATATTTTTATGAGCCATAGGCACACTTCACAGCCCATGGGGTGTTCAGAGGAGTGTGTTTACCTCTGGTTAGCAGTCCTTTTATAAGGGAAGCTGTGTGATATTCCAGGAAGAGTGTGTTCAGGAGCAAAGGTCAATTTCCTGGGCCAGAAATTAGCTCTGTCACCTGGACATGTTGCCTCCCTCATCCAGCTCCTTTCATCATCTGTGGACTAAAGAGCTTGGCAGCCATCAGGGA
This sequence comes from Nannospalax galili, assembly GCF_000622305.1. NCBI lineage: Eukaryota > Metazoa > Chordata > Mammalia > Rodentia > Spalacidae > Nannospalax > Nannospalax galili. The sequence goes on along the minus strand of NW_008343671.1, from coordinate 255,451 downwards.
TAGGAGGATCATCGAGGAGGGAGCAGAAGTCCTCAAACCCCTGACTCATGACCACTCTAGGCCCAGCACTTGGCCATTCTGGGCTTTGGTTTCCTCTTCTGTGAAATGGGCCTGTTCCTTTATTTCAGAGGCCAATCATACTTCAAAGACATTCATAGCTAAGCCCCTCTGAGAGCTGAGGCAATTCTGGAAGAGCCTAGGAACAAAACAGGCAGTACCAGTCCTGTTTCCACCCTTTCCCCAGGCAGGGACAAAAGAAAAATCAGCAACCAGGGCACAACGGAGGGAGGCCAGCGAGGGAGGGAAAGCAGCCAGGCGCCACCAGCTGATGAAGGGGCTTTGCCTACAGGGTGGGCAGCCAGGAGCTGCAAGGACAGCGTCTGTGGTCATGTATAATCTCCAAGCCCTCTCCTCCCTGAGCAGAAGCACCCAGGCTGTGACTTCCATTCATCTCAACACCTGCCTCCTCGGGGATGCTCACTTCTGTGCTGTGTCCCCCACACCGAGCAAGAGCCAAAGATGCAGGTGCCATTGAATAGCTGGACTTCGTACTGCAGATTTCACTCCACACCAGCCCTCTGTCAGGCAGAAATAATGCCTCTCTGGTAAGAAAGAAACATGATAATGTCAGAATTTTATGATGGGGATGTTATATTGCAGACTTGTCTAGGCAAATCCATGAGACCCGATCATTGCCAATGTTCCCATCACCCTGTTCTGTTTAGAGTCTAACAAAGCACAAGTTTGGTCATATGTAGGAAGCAGAAGAGAGGGCCATGTTCAGCCAACAGGTCTCCCCAGACCCCTCCCACTGTGCAGCCGAGACAGAATCTCAAGCTACAATCCCACCCCTAAAGTTGCTTTTTCTCTGCTCTTTAACCTCCCTGTTGGGACCTGAAAGTCCTCTCACTGGGACAGCATTTCCTCTCTGAGCCTGTGCTGTTTTCACTTATCTACTCTCATTCTCGATCTGCTAACAAGCCCAGGAGAGGAGAATTACCACAGACAGGGAGTGCCTCTCTAAGGCTCCAGGGGCCTGTGCCCAGGACATCTGTTTGTGCTCATCACAGGGATTCCCGGAGTCTCTGTGGATTTCTTCTGACCCCTCTTCCTCCTTCTTCCCCTCTCCCTAAGCCCACTCCACTCTAGAGCCCCTGTGTTGATAACTCTGTTGGGCACCTGTCTTCCCTTGACCCATGTCCCGCGCCCTGTCACAGCTTTGCCGTTTCTCCCCCTTCTCTTATACCAGGTCCTAAGTACTTGGGAGTCTCGGATCGCAAACTCCACACCTTGTTTCTGTTTTTAAGATTTATTTTTATTGTTTCTAATTATGGGGGGGGGTGTAATGTGCAGGTGAGTGCAGGTGCCTTCAGAGATCCCCCTGGAGCTGCAGCTGTGAGCTGCAGTAAGCGCTCTTAATCTCTGAGCCATCTTTCCAGCTCCTCAGCTTGGTTCTTAAACAAGAGTCCCTGGTACATCCATAAGGAGTCCACGACTGGACTCTAGGCAGGGCAGTCCATGCAAGCCCGGATGCTGACCCAGGAGGTTCAGCTCCCCTGAAAAGGAGCCTCACATCCTCACAGGGCCTAATGGCCTAAATGTGTTCAGACACCGCTGTCCTGAACTGCCCTCACTTCCTTGTGTTTCTCACCACCTGCCCCAGGCAGTGGCTCCCAAAACCAGCTTCAGCACATGACATTGCCCAATCAGAATCCTGATTGGCTGTCCTCTCACTGTTCCCTAAGCACATACTGGGACACGTGTGGAAAAGATCTCTGCGGTATCTGGCGGCTCTTGGTTTCTGCTCACGCCCTGGGGGGTGGAGATGGTGGGCAGGCCTGCACAGAGTGGGAAGGGCTGCAGCGGGTGATGGGGCCCCAGGACTAGGGGAGAGGAGAATGGCAGACAATCAGGTTGAGTGTGAGAAAGAAGGGTGGTTGTCTGGCTCACCAATATCCCAGGAGCCCATATGTCACAAACTAGAAGAGACAAGGAATCTTGTTACCCTTCGACTCCATGAAGAAGGAGCACAGCTCATCTGCCTTTGAGTATGTGGCTGTTCGAGTCAGCAGGGAGCCACCATGGGTTCAGAGGCCCTTGGCCGGTTGACTGGAAACAAGCAGCGGTACTGGCCTGAGCCCGGTGACAGTCTGAAGAAGACCTAATGGGAAAGGCAGTGGCCTACCCCGACCCCAAGCCCTGCTCCAGGTGCAGTGGGAGGTGAGGCATAAACCAAGACTGCCACCACACCATGAAAGTCCCTGGCTTCCCTGGGAGGAGCCCATGGCAACTGAGGTATGGCGGCTGGGAAGACAGTTCCATGCCCTGTGTGCTGTGAGTCTCCAGAGGAAGACACAGAGGAAGGAGTTACCAGGTGGATGAATCTACCTGGGAGGAGAGGAGGGAAGCATGTGGGAAGCAGGGCACCAGCCTGCTGCTAACTGCTAGTGGTGAGGAAAGAATCCAGGGCTGATGCTGGGCATTTGCCCAGCTCCTCCCTCGGATTTGATCTCTTACCACACACCCTCCTCCTGGGCTTTCTCTCCACTTCTCCCCTTCCCAGATGAGCAGTGGGACACTGAGCACAGCTCCTGCCTGGGAGTGCTCCACCTGCAGAAGATGCTTGTCCCAGCCCCTGGCCCCACAACGCTGCTACCAAGCACCATAACCCTCTGGGCAGTTTTGGCCCATTCTAAAGTGGAGGGTATCACACTAGATCAGGCACCTGCTTACTGTACCTTGAAAAGCAGACTTTGTCTCTGTTCTCAAACTTTGGCATCTATTTGCCAATTGATTGTGAGCAGTCGTGCTCCCCCACCTTCCCTCCATACAGAGAGAGAGAGAGAGAGAGAGAGAGAGAGACAGAGACAGAGAGAGAGACAGAGACAGACAGAGACAGAGACAGAGAGATCTCCTAAGATATAAGGAAGAAGAGCTGACAGGCAGTGGAAGGGGATTCTCCCGGTCCCTTGGGGTTTCTCTTTGCCCTAGGCCCAGTATTGTTTTTGTTTTTTTGTTTGTTTGTTTTGTTTTTGTCTTTCTGAAGCAGTGTCTCCCTGTAGCCACAGCTGGCCTGGAACTCACTGTGTAAACCAGGCTGGCCTTCTTCTCACAGAGCTCCACCTGCCTCTGCCTCCCAAGTGCTGGGATTAAAAGTGTACACTACTATATCTGACTGTTTGGAGTTTTTATGCCTGCAATATCACCAGGGAAACTATTTTGAGTGATTTTCTATTTAGGGGAGAAAGCTATGATTCTTCATCCTTGCATGGGGCCCTGTCATGAACATAGGCTATGCTGTGCACTAGTTACATACATGTTCCCAACACAGCTGGACTGAGCCCAGCCTCGTCACTTATTAGCCTCTTGACCCCATAAGGGTTACCTGCTCCTTGCTGGCCTCCATTTCCCCATCTGTGAAGTGGAGATAAAAGTACTGAGTTTAGCTAAGGGCCAGTCATGTCTGCAGAACTCAGCACAACTCCCAGAGCAAAGCAAGCGCTTCTCTTTTTCTGGCCATCTGTACAAGCTACAGAAAAGCCCAGAAGTTCCAAAACTACATAATAACACAATAAAAACACCCAGATCTCCTAGGCTTTACTTTGCTGCCTGGCCATGCACCCCTCACCTGTCCCTCCCTAATTCCTGGAGTATTTGCCCCCTCTCCTGCCAGTCCTAACTGGCCCTCAGCTCCTCCCTGAGCAGGTGCCAGCTAGTCATTCATTACAGAGCTAGTGTTAATAGTTATAGGAAATTAGCTTTAAATTGATTTTTCTTTTTTAATATTTATTTTATTTTTATGTGTATGTGTATGCTCCTGTATCCACATATGCAATGTATGTGGGGGGTACCTGTGGAGGCCAGAAGAGGCCATCAGATCCCCTAGAACTGGAGTTAAAAGTGATTGTGAGCTGCTTGACATGGGTGCTGGGAACCAAGTTCAGGTCCTCTTAACAGCTGAGCCATCTCACCAATCCAGATGATGCTTTTAAAAGAGCTTTCTGCTCACATTTTAGCTGCACATATTTGTGGAGTATAGTACAGTGACTCAATTCAAATGAACAGTGTATACTGATCAAATCAAGATATGAGCATTTCCACTCAGCAGAGGACTCTTGAATGCCTGAAGACACAGAAAAATAAAGGGCAGGATATCCTTCTTCATCCCCCAAGGAAACAGGCTTTCCTGGGTAGCCCAGCAGTACCCACTCCACACTTAGTACCCTGTCAAGGGAGAACAGTAGGAGAGGTTGGGAGTGTTTCTTTTATCACTCTTGTATGTGTGCTTTGCTTTGACAACCTCCTTCTGAAATGATTATGGTCAATAAATACTGTACCCATTTCTCACACCAACAGAAAGAGATTTTTTGAGAACAAAGAGAACTGCCAAGAGTCACAGACTCCTATCCTTCTGGGAACCCCACTTCTATCAAGTCAACTCCAGCCTCTCCTGCGCAACTCCCTGCTGTAGGGCAGAGACTGTGAGAGTGCTCTCTACCCCTTGAGCTGGTCTCCAGCCCATTCTGGCCTCTACATGGAACTCAGAAGCCTGGCAGACATCACCCCAGCTGATATCTTCATTTCTGAAAAGAAGAGAGTAAGTTCAGGGACTTGTCAATGTTGGTGACAGAATGTGAGCCCAACCCTTCACCAAGTTGCCTCAGCCCTGACAGCACTGAATTTCACAGCCAGAAAAAAAGGCTCAGTAAAGCAAAAGTAGGGACCTAATAAACACTGCAGTCAACACTCAATTACCCATAATGACGGAAAACAGGAAGCAAATTGCTATGTCCTTTACAGCTTTCTAAATCTTTTACTCAGCGCTTCCCTCAGGGCTGTCAGAGCACCACACCAGCCGTACCTTCCTATACGCATTTCCCTGTGGGTGAGCCAGGAAAGGGGCTGATGAGTTGGGTTCAGGGACAAGTTGTCCAACCTTTGTCTTATCCCACTCGGCATAGGATGATTGCTTTCCCCCTGCTCGTAGTAGGCATACGCCTCTTTGCAGTGGCACGTGGCAGGCCACAACTACCACTGAGGTGGCATAAAGCTTCTGACACGCCACTTTGCCTGATGTCAAACCAAGAGAAGATGAATGAGGAGATGCAGCCAAACCAGGGCACTCTCCCAGAAACCCAGGAGGATTTCTCTAATCCTAAGCACACCCTAGCAGTTAACATGGTAGGGATGTAGACACCCAAATGTTACATGATATCTGCTGATCATGGATGATTTCATCTGAAAATCATATTATTTCTTCAGGAACACAGAGATAGATAACACGTTCTTCACTTGCCTGGAATGTTCTTGAGGAAATCAACTATGCTGACATCAGGGGAAACTTACACATAATAACACAGGGATCAGTCAATGACCTTATTGCAAACAGAACAGAAATGTGGAGTATAAGAATGAATTATGGGATTTGGGAATAGAAAGCTAAGCCTAGGACCTGCCCCACATGCCCCTTCTATGACATGTGACTCGTGTTAAATGGGCACCTATAGCTGGCCAAGACAGGTGATAATGCAAAGCAAAGATTGCTTCACAGGCTCTTCTGAAATGACAATTGCCTGGGGATCCTAATGGCCCACTCCTCCCTTACCTGTGACCCTGAGCCCACCCTTCAAGACCTAACTCAAATACGCTGTCCTCTGGACTAGGGACCTGTTCCATTGGTCTCCCTCCCTCTAGATTCTTCCAGTATTTACAATCTATTCAACTCCCTGAACAAGAGTTCTCTGCTTGCTTGTAGTGCAGCATGGACTCAATTGCATCCTTGGGATGAAAAGATGAAGAAAGTCATCTCTCTCAAGAAATTCATTATCCCTTGGGTTCAGGTCCCAGCACCCACATGGTGGCTAACAACCATTTGTAACTCCAGTTCCAGGGAATCTGACACCATCTTCTGACCTCTGCTGGCACTGCATGACACAGATGCACTTACATACATGTAGGCAATACATTCATACACATAAAATAAAAATAAATATTTTTAAAAAGGAAATTCATCATCCCATAGGCTATGGATTCAAGGAAACTGCTGTCAACACCACAGCGTAATTGCACATATGAGCCCACAGCATTTATGACAGCACGCACAAGACCTGTATGAACTCAAGCCAGACAAAAACCCAGCATGGATGGGGGAGGTAAGCAAGAAATCTCTGTCCTAGCTGAGGCTGTATTGGCAATCAATAGCTGCTGGGACAAGGAGAGTCAGTTTCCCTTACTGAGTGATACCTAGAAGGTTGACTGCCAGACTCCAAGGATATTCCCACACCCAAGAGTACTTGGGAAACACCGATTAGATTCTACAGGTTTTTTTAAAAGAAAAGAAAAATAATAATAGAGGACGTGAAGTTGGGGAGTGGGTGGTAAGGTGGGAGTGGAAGGGAAAGGGTCTCAAAACAATGAAAATACATTGCAGAAAATCCTTGAATCGGGCTGGAGAAATGGCTCAGTGGTTAAGAACACTGGTTGTTCTTGCAGAAGACCCAGGTTCGAATCCCAGCACCCACATGGCAGCTAACAACTGTAAAACTCCAGTCCCAGGGGATCCAACGGCCTCTTATGTCCTCTGCGGGCATTGCATGACACGGGTGCACTAACACACATGCAGGCAATACACTCATACACATAAAATAAAAATAATAAATAAAATATTTTTTAAAAAATCATTGGATCAAGAAAAATATTTTTATATTTATTTATTGTTTTATTATATGTGTATGAGTGTACTGCCTGCATGTAGGTAGGTACGTCCATATCATGCAATGCCCTTAGAGGTCAGAAGTGGATCCCCGGGAACTGGAGGTACAGATGGTTGTTTGACACCATTGTGGGTGTTGGGAATCCAACCCAAGTCCTTTGCAAGAGCAGTCAGTGCTCTTAACCACTGAGTCATCTCTCCAACCCCCAAAAATATTTTTTAAAAATACCCACTATAGCTGACTTCAAGTTATCAACACGATGTAACTGAACATAGTCAAGGACAGAGGCACTCAGCTAGTTTAATGAGCTAATACACTACCAGACATACATACTAGGAGCATGGAAAAGTGATGCACAAGTCAAGATGGCCTAGAACTCACTAAGTAGACCAAACTGGCCTCGATCTCACAGAGATCCGCCTGTCTCTGCCTCTCAAGTGCTGGGATTAAGGCATGTGCCACCACACCTAGCTTCTGTGAGTTAGCTTTTAAAGGATGAATAAGCATTTATATACAGAAAATCAAGAGAGGGACTCTGAGATGGAGAAACACTTCCATAAAGATTAATAGGTTTGGTGTGTTTGGCAGATAACAATACCACCACTCCTCCCCTAGGCCTGGCCCAGGTGAGACATCAGTTGGCAGTAGTAACATCCCCCACAGACAACTGTGAGAGGTGTCCTATGCAGGTTCCCAGCCAGGACCCCAATGACTCTGCCAGCTGCCTCTAACCTGCTGCCACCCAACTAAGCCCAGCAGGGCCCAGCCTCCTACACACATCTCAGGAGAAGCTGCTTAGTGTTTGAATCATCTCAGTAACTGCAAAGGTCAGCTGTCGTAATGACAGCACCTGAAACAGAGTGCTTAGAGACAAATACCCTTCTTCTGTGTGTCTAATGGCTCAAGACCTATACTGGGTGACCTTGAAGGACAGTCTTAAAGAAAAGGGGTGACAGAGATGGGGAGATATGTTCAGTCAGTAAAGTGCTTGCTACTGAAATATGAAGACCTAAATTCAATCCCCAGCAACCAAGTAAAAGTCCAAGAGGAGTGGTGTCATTTCAATGCTGGGGAGACAGAAATAGGAGGATCCCTGGGGTTCACTGGTCAGCCAGCCTAGCCTAGTTAGGCAGCCTCAGGTCCCAGTAAAAGATTATGTCTCGGGGTTGGAGAGATGGCTCGGGGGTAAGAGCACTGGCAGCTCTTCCGAGGACCCAAGTTCAATTCCCAGTACCCACATGGCCGTTAACAATGTCCATAACTCCAGTTCCAGGGGATCCAAAGCCCTCTTCTGGCCTCCATGGGCAGTGCACGACACTGGTGCACCTATCTACATGCAGGCAATACACTCATGCACATAAAATAAAAATAATAAATTATTTTTTAAAAGAACAAGGTGGAGAGACAGCTCTGAGAAACGACACCTCAGGTTGACCTCTGGCCTCCATGTTCACATTCACACACATGAATACACATCACATACACACAAAAAAGGAGGGCTGGACAGTTGGCTCAGCAGTTAAGAGCACTTGTTGCTCTTGCAGAGGGCCTGGATTCGATTCCCAGCACCCATATGGCAGCTAACAACTGTCCTTAACTCCAGTTCCAGAGGAATCAGATGCTGTCTTCTGATTTTTTCAGGCATTGCATGACACAGATGCAGTTACACTCATGCGGGCAATACACTCATACACATAAAATAAAAATAATAAAATATTTTTTGAAAATAGAGATACGGCTTGCTGGATATGTGTGTGCCCAGGGCTGGTCCTAAGGGACCTCTCTAGCCTAGTGATGAGCAGGTATAACTGCTTCTCCTGACCAGGCTGCTTCTCCTCCCTCACCTTACCCCAAGCCCAGTCCTGCAACAGGAAACACTGTCCCAGCAGATGCAAGAGAGCAAAAGAAGCCAATGAAAGTGTATTTTAGACCCTGGAATGGACTTTACTAAGACAAGTTTCTGTACCTGAGACAGGCTGAAGACAGGCTGGCCTTCAACTTGGAATCCTCCTGGCCTCTGGTTCCCAAAAGGCTAGGGTTACAGGCCTAAACCACCAGGGCTGGCTGAAAATATCAATTTCAAACTTACTAATACTTATATCTACTTTCTAGTTACAGCTGCAGAGTCAACAATGAACATGGAAATGTAATAATTCTTCATAGAGGTGATTTTCTTCATTCACTTTAATATTGTTACTATTGAAGATATACTATAGATAGAAGATTAAAAATAGGCCCTAGTAGCTTCAGTAGTACTATTTCCATCCTTGCCCTGTAAATACCCCTGTGAGATGGCTGGAACATCCCTAAGGCTACAAAGAAGTGTATAGCAATGGGAAGGCCACAGTTGCAGCCCTGGCTGGCCTCTGTGTCTTTATACACTTGACCTGTAAGCTCTTGAGGCCCCGCTGGGTATGGAACAGGACCCTGAGGAGAATTAACCCAAATGATACATGAAAAAAGATCTATTTATGTATATGCACCACATGCATGTTCAGTGCCCACAGAGGCCAGAAGAGGGCATTAGATCTGGAACTGTAGTTACAGGTGGTAATGGGCCACCACATGGGTGCTCTGCAAGAGCAGCAAGTCCTCTTAACCTCTAAGTCATGCCTCCAGCCCCCAATCTTTTTTAACTAGACAAGCAAAAATGTTCTCCGAAAACCCTATGAGATAGCCCAAACCAAAGCCAAGTCTTTCTAAAATACCTGATTGAAATATTCTAGAAGTTGAATCTGGGAACTTGAAAGTCTTGGGAAAAGAAAAGAGAGGAAGAATTTGAAGGATTTGGGAAGAAAATGGGGAATGGGCTCCGCCATGGGACCTCAAGATTGGAAGTGTTCCGCCTTCACTCAGGCCTGGAGTCTCCTCTACCACACTCCCTAGCTGGGAAAAGGGCCCTCTATTCATTGTCTCTAATGGAGATTAACTCATTCTCTCCCCAGACAGCCTTTGCCTTATCAGGCAACTGGACCTGGATAAGCAGAATGACCCCTGTAATTTCCAAGCAGGAAGAAGCTTAGTCCTCTCATACAAAAGTGGTATGGTTCATCGTCACCAAAAGGAGTCATCATGCTTCCATAATCTTCTCTGATTTTGCAAGTTCCCTTTCTGCTCCATTTCTGGCCTCTGGACAATGAACTTCTCAGTATGTGACTTGAACTTCCAAAGCGCTCAGGACAGAGCCCAATCTCCAGGGATAAGACTCTTCCTCCACTGCCAGTGAATTCCCATACCAAGAAGGACTTAATTGTTTCCCCAAATCTTCACAACCAGTGAAGAGAACCATGGACAAGTCTTTTCCTTCTTTCATCGCCAAGAAGCTTTCTGAAGTGTCCTTACTAGGTATCCCTTACTAGGCATCTTCCCTGCTCTGTCCCTGGAAGCCACTACCTTATGCACCCAGTACAGTTGCTAATATCTGTGTGTAAAGACACCTCTGCACCAGCAGAGGACACTCCACACTGCCTAGACAGACCAAACGGGGCTTATTGACAGATTGGAAACTGGGCGTGGGCACTTGGGAGGGGTGGGAACAACTCTGCGTGAACTTAGGAAGGTCACAAGTTGACTAAGACAGTGCCATTTTTCTGATAATGGATTGGTAGGGAGTGTCAGGTCCCCTCCAGCAGATATGGGAGGAGCAAGCACAGTGGCACAGTGGTGCAGGGCATCTTGGGTACCCATCCTTTCAACAAGCAACTAAAAATTGCTGGCCCCACCCAAATGTCTTGTGGGCATCTTTCCTCTCCCTTCTATCTGGCACAAGACTCCAGCCAACCCTTGCTCCAAAAGGCATTTTATAGACCTCATTTCTAGCTTCCAACTGCAGCTGCCTATATACCACACACTCTTCATAAGGGAAGGGGACTCTACTGTTCATCTCATCACTTCCATCTCACCACCTCTTGACCTTGCCTCTGGCTCTTCTCAACTTGAACCCTGAGGTCTCTTCCAAGCTGTGTCTTGCAATGTGTTCCCCTCTTAGTTTCCATGACAACATGCTCTCTGACTTGTTTCTATCCTCAGGGACTGCTCCCCTACACTTTTGACTGATTCTCTTTCTGCGGTAGAGTGGTTCTTGGGTTCTGTTCTTGATAGTCATCTTTCCTTTAAGAAAATAAATTTCTTTAATGGCAAATAAAACAAACTAATGAAGAAAGTTGTGTGATTCAGGATTTCACGTGCTATTCTCTCATGTGGAGATACAGCATTTCACAATGCTCCGAGGGACCAGGGAGAGCATATAGTTGAAACTTTTGCCTTATATTAATCCCAGAATGTTCTAATAACACACACACACACACACACACACATACACACACACCCCACACAAATGCCCTAAAGATTGCTGCCCTAGGGACCTTTTCGAAAGCTCTGAAAACATTTTTCATTTGTCACCATGATATAAGGATGTTGTTGACATCTAGATTAGGATCAGATTGTGCTTGATATCTGAACAACTATCACGTGTCATGGCTAGTCTCAGAATCCATATCACATGCAAAGGAAGTGTTTTGCTGTTTTCCAATACACTGAGTTGTTGAAGAAGGTGACTGCTATGTAGAGAAAATAATGCATTTACTTTGCATTTTCTTTTACCAGGAAACTTAAAGGAGTTGTTGACCTCTTTGTAAAATTGTATCACTGATGGCAAAGCCACCCAGAGTATTACCGTTACCAACAAACATCCATTATGTGCTGCTGGTTGAACTCATGATGATTCTGAACATAGGTGCATACTTCTGACTGCTTTCTTGAGCATTCCAGGACAGCCCAACCTGAGATTTTACACAGCAAAATATATATGATATAGAGTGGGGAGGGGCTCATGAGTCCCCACCCCTAGCTGAGGAGCTATTGACAGTTGTTGGTTTCTGGGGAGAGAGACTCTGTTTCCCTTTACAAGTATGAACCTGGTAGGTCAACTTTGCCCAAGGGATGAGCCAACACTCATGAGCAGATGGGTGGCACAAATTAGACTTGGTAGGTTGTTTTGAAAAAAGAGGACATGAAGTTGGGAGGGGGTTGGGTTGGGAATGGGGTGGATCTAGGAGGAGTTAGGGCAGGAAAATGGGGTGAATATTTTCAAAATACTTGACAGAGTATATGAAATTCTCAAAGAAATAATAAAAACATCATATTTAAATATGTATGTTTTCTTTTTTGTCTCCTTTAAATTACAGCTGGGTCATTTGTGGATTTCTTTAATTATATGTGATATTAAAATATCTATGTTTTTCTCTTCCTGACGATGTAGAGCGTTGCTTTAATTTTTGCCCTAAGACAGGGAACGAGAAGTCTGGTACCTGCAGAATTCCTGACTCAAGGAAATGATATTCTAGCCAGGCATGTTAACTCTTGCCTATAATGCTAGCACTTGGGAGGCTGAAACAGGAGGACTGACAACCTGAACTACATGACAATTTCCAGCCTAGGCTAGAGTGAGACCCTGCCTCAGATGATGATGATGATGATGATGATGATGATGATGATAGTCTTTTCCAAAAGAAACTTCTATCCAAATCCATAAAGTGGGGCTGGAGAGCTAGTTCAGTGATTAAAAGCACTTGCTGTTCTTGCTAAGGGCTTGGGTTTGGTTCCCAGCATCCACATGAAGGCTCAGAAATATGTAAATCAATAAAGTTAAGGTTTTACAACTGGTTTTTGTTTGGTTTGGTTGATTTTGGGCACCAGGAATTGGATTTAGGAACTCACACATACTAGGCATATGCTCCACCACTGGATTATATTCCCAGACTTCACATCCTTTTTGATAGAACTGGATAGTTGTGTGAGACCTTAATTTATTCCACCTTTACTCCAATGAAGTTTTCTAGAGGATTTTAGCTCCTAAAATTCTAATACCAAAAACTCCAGTTCAAAGTCATATTTTGCTATTTTTACTCCTAAAGTGCTAGCAAACACCCCCTGAGCCAATGAGAACCCACAGGAAGGAGTAAGATGTTGGTAGAGCTAAGATAAATTAGGACATGAGAGGCAACCAAACGGGTGGAATGCCAGGTCTACTGTTTTCCTAGAAACACCAGGAATTGTCTTGGGACTGCCGTGGTGGGAGAGGATGCAGTTGGTGTGAAGGGCAGAAATCTGGGAACCCCAGTCTAGAGTTGGATGACTGTCAGAGTTTTATTAGAGATGTGACTGTATAGGAGCCACATCATTGTGGAGTAGGGAGACTCCAACCAGTTATAAAGGAAATTCCATGGAGCCAACAGCTCCAACACTGTACCTTTCAAGAAAGAAGAATGGCCCAGGGAGAATCCTATGGCTCCTGTAGTCAGCAGGCTGAGGGAGGGAATCTGACCTTCTAGCTACCTGATTCTGAGGGAAACACTTGGATCTAGACCAGGAGAGGTCTCTGCAGATATCCGAAAGTTTATGAAAAATACAGAAACCAGACCGTGCTATATAGCCGATGGGTAGAAGCCACAGCCAAATTCCAAAGGGCTTATCTGCTGTGTGGCATGCATCCATATCCCGGTGGGGTGGAACATGACTTCTTTCCCAGCAGAAAGTCAGAGAAAGAAGAACAGCTAGATATGGCACAGTGTCACTTGATATGCAAGGATACCCTTTGAAGGCTATTCAAGAAACTCCGGACAGTGCCTGCCACAGAGAAAGGGAAGTTGGGGTGAAGGAACAGGAAAATTTTGAGCACGCAGCTTTATTCATGGGTTCCCTTCCTGCTGGCTATAACTATTTAGATAAATACCAAGTATCACATCCACACTAGGCCATCTTGTAGGGACTGGATATATGGTTCAGCAATTAAGAGTACTGGCAGCTCTTTCAGAGGACCCAGGTTTGATTCCCAGCACACACGTAGCAGTTAACAACCATCCATAACTCCAGTTCCAGATAATCTGACTCCCTCTTCTGGCCTCTGCTGGCTTAGCATGACATGGATACAATTACATATATGCAGGCAAAACACTCATACACATAAAATAAAAATATTTAAATGTATCCTTTTTTAGGCCAGCCTGGGCTACATAGTAAATCTGAGGCCAGCCTGAGCTTCATGAGATCCTTCCTTAAAAGAGAGAGAGAGAGAGAGAGAGAGAGAGAGAGAGAGAGAGAGATGATACATTGGAGTTCAGGCTTTTGAAGAGTCTCACTAGATCTGGAGACTTCAGTATCTTTACTGAATAACTTTTCAAAAATCCTGACTGGTTTCATGTGCTTTAAGCTTTTTCCATTTAAGCAAGGTTTTCCTTTGAAAGTTGTCTGTGTTTCTCACACTACCCCTTTTTCCTAAGTTATTTGAGGATTAATTCTGTCTTTCCAACATAGGTGACTGCAGTTTCCAACTGTATCCCTGGTAGGTACAGGGGGCGAGCAGAAACAGCTGCTGGTTAATCTGTCACCTACCCTACCTGAGGATCTGTTTATAGTCTATAAAACCTGTATTCCTATTTCTGGTCCAGTCTGCCATTAATGATCATTTGGGTTTTTTTAAGAGAAAAAAAAATGTGTATACAGTAGGCTACTAGACGGCTCTACTACATATATATGGATCTAGTTTCTAAAATTAAATTCAGATACAAGTCTATGATTACTGCGTCTTTGATTCCTTTCTGACAACTGCCAATTTAAAACAAAGTTTAATAGACTTTTCTCACTAAAAATGTGCAAATCATAGTCTAGTGCCCTTGGTGGATCTTCACAAAGCCAACCCATGTAACCAAGGCACATGTGAAGGTCTTTTCGATAGTTTCCATGAAACAGAGAACACGGGAAAAGCTTATTCCATCCCAATGAATTGTTTTATTTAGCTGCAGCCCCCAAAATGAGGGGTCTTTAATGCTACCTGCCTTGTTCATACAGCTAAAACGGAAAAGGTGAGGCTCTGCTTACAGAAATCAACACAGTGCAGGAAATGGTTGGCTTTGCAAATCTCTTTCTGATATCCTTGCCAGTGAAGAATTTTTTTAATTATTTATTTAATAAGCACATAATTAGAAGAAGCATTTCATTACAACAGCATTGACATGTTCAATAACAATTTCCAGAGCTAAGATGTATCTCTTTCAAAGTTGGCTGTAAATTTTTAGGTTTACAGTTGAATTAATACAGTTATACAATATTGTACTCAGTATAAACCCTATAAGATATAAAATTAAATGAGGCTTTAACCTTTAGAAAAGATCTCCATTTCCTTATTAAAATACACATTTTCATACAGAAAATTCATTTTTAATGGAATTAACACTAAGATGTTTGCACATGTGTTTCTAATCTCTATATATCTGATTATTACCAGCCACAGTGGATTACTTTCTGAGCTCCTTGGCATCTGAGCATGGATATAAAGTCATCGGGTAGATTTCAATGGTAATGTTTTTCACATCTACTAATTATTGAGAAAATTTTTATGCTTTGAAGAATTATTGTTTTTTTAATTTAATAACCACATGATTAGAAGAAGCATTTCAATACAGCTTTAACATATTCAGTAACACACTCCAGAGCAAGAATACATCTCTTTCAAAAGTGGCTGTAAATTTTTAGGTTCACAGTTGAATTAATGCAGTTACACAATATTGAACTCAGTATAAACCCTGTAAGATAAAAAATTGAATGAGTTTTTACCCTTTAAAGAAGCTCTCCATTTCATTTTAAGGTCTACTGTTTCCTGCATTTTTAATGCTACTAACACTTAGATGTTTGCAAAGTGTCTTTAATCTCTATGTATCTGATGATTACTAGTCACAGTCGGTTACACTCAGATCCTTAGTACCTGAGTATGGATATAAAGTCATCAGGTAGACTACCAGGGAAGAATTTTTGACAGAGGACTCTGTGCTCCTTTCCTTCCCAAGGAAAGTATCACCATAAGAAACCTGGAGCTTCTGCCCACCAGACCGAGTGCCCTGAGAGCCGAGGACAATGCTTGTTTGTATTTATGTCCTCAGTTCTGTGCCTTGGCCCTAAACAGATGTTTTAAAAACAACTGTAGGACAGATGGGTTTGCAGAGTGCTTAGCATCCCTCTAAGTGCACCCAGGAATCTCCCAACATTTCTCAGCCTAGAACACAGAAGCTGCCACTACTCATACCAAGAACTGAAATGCCGCTTTTAAGTCAGTTTATGAAATTCTCTGCCCCGAATGATCTTTCTAAAACCCCAATACAACCAGGTCACTCTCCTATTAAGTTCCTCTACCAGCTCCTCCAGCTCCTCCCCACCTATATGAGTGTTTCTGTCCATGAACTGCTTTCCCACAGGCAGGACAAGTTTTCTTAGAGAACTCAAGAATAAGACTGAGATCCACTCCACTTCCTGTTCCATCAGCAACAATGCAATTGGCCTGACATCTATAATAAGCTAATAGGTTCCAAAATTCCATTTGAGAACTTCTGACCCATAGACTATAGTCCAAGCTCCCTAAGATGCCAACAAGGCCCTTTGGGGTTGGATCTGAGTTTCTCTTCCATTTCATTTTTTTAATCACCAATTTTATGCTTCATGCAATTTCAATCTTCCCTTTACACAGATTATCCCTTCTTGGAGTGTCTTTTCTGATTTGAATAACCTTATCTTCTCTACAAACTCCTGCTCATCACTTTTAATCATCCTCACATAGGTGTATCGTTTTCTCTGTCCTGTGTATTTCAATCCTTGCATTGCAATGTACGGGCATTGTAATGGCATATTTCTACAATCCCCATCCCCGAAGTCTCTAAGCCTTCCGAGAGTGAGAACCATGTCTCACCCATCAGTGTTCCCAGTATTTAGCCCAGTCTCTGACATGTGGTATTCACGTAAGAAATACTTCTTTAGCAATCTCGAATTCAGACATCCAGTTCCAAACAAGAAATGTGCTGAAATGTGATAAATAACAGTGTAACATAAGGAAGCCGGGCGTGGTGGCACACATCTGTCATCCCAGCACTTGGGAGGCAGAGGCAGGCGGATCTTTGTGAGTTCAAGGCCAGTCTGGTCTACATAGTGAGCTCCAGCCCAGCTGGGGCCACAGGGAGACCCTGTCTCAAAAAGCCCCCCCCCCCAAAAAGTGTAACATAAGGGCATGAGGTGTCTCAGTCAGTAAACTGTTTGCCACACAAGCATGAGGACCTGAGTTCAGATCTCCAGTGGTCACATAAAAGCCAAGTACAATAGCACCTGCTTAAAATTCCAGTGCTGGAGAGGCAGAGACAGATTCCTAGAGGTCATGGTCAGCCAGCCTAGCAAAGTAATAACCTCTAAGTTCAGTGAGAGAACATATCTTAAAAAGTAAGGTAAAGAGGCTGGAGAGATGGCTCAGTCCTTAAGAGCACTGGCTGCTCTTGCCGAAGACCCAGGTTCAATTCCCAGCACCCACATGGTGGCTAACAACTGTCTCTAACTCCAGTTCCAGGGGATCCAACACCCTTTCCTGACCTCTGCGGGCATTGTACAACACGGGTGCACTTACACACATGCAAGCAATACTCCGACAGACGTAAAATAAAAATAACAAATACCACACACACACACACACACACACACACACACACACACGTGTAACCCAAAACAGAATATAAAACATGCAGGCCAGAGTACAAGAATATATCATTGTTCATTTAACAGCATCCCTGAAAGAGCCGTGCTAGTACCACCAGCCCCAGAGGTCAGCTCTTTCCATAGAAACAGTAAACCATGACCTCTAGACCACTCAACCCCCATTGTTCTAAATTCACAAGCACCAAGGTATCTTTCATGACTAATTTAATTTCCCAGGTACCTTGATAACAAAATGGAGTAGCTCTGGTATTTCGGTCAATGAAAATATGGGTTATCTCATGAGCTAATGAATGTACATTCTAGTTGACATACCCATGCCCTATGTGTTTGGTTCACATAAATCAGTTGTCAGAGCAGATTCAACAGTGCACCCAGGAATCTCCCAACATTTCTCTATGGATTTCACCACCCTATAGTGCTATCACCTGGCCCTGAGCAGACAGCCATCTTCTACTTCTTTCTCATTACCTTTTTCAGATCGTGTGTGTGTGTGTGTGTGTGTGTGTGGTATATGTGTATATATGGGTTCAGGTTTATACAGGAGTGCATATGGGTGTGCATGTGCATGTAAAGGCCTGGGGTCAGCTCTAAGTGTCTTCCTCAGTCTCTCTCCACCTTAGGTTTTGAGACAGGGCCCCTCACTGAACCTAGTGCTTACTCATTGGGCAAGAGTATCTGGCCAGTAAGCCCCACAGATTCTTGTATTCTCCCATTTCCCTCTCCCCTAGTACTGGTGTACAGAGGTATGCCACCACATCTGGCTTTTATATGGGTATTGGAAATTCAAACTCAGGTCCTCATGCTTACTCAGCAAGCACTTTGCCAACTAAACCATCTCTCCAGACCTCTCACTCCTTTTAAATACCATCTATTTCTGTATAACATGGCTGTAATTATATGGGGTTTTTTTCCTCTTGGTGTCTAGAGGCAAATATTGTCCTTCCCCATTTCGCCTGAGAAACAACTGAGGCTCAGAATAGCCCAGGAGCTGGTTCCAGGGCCTACTGAGCCTGAGAGCTATGAGTTAATCTTCTTTTCCTGCTCTTTAAATATCATAGTGGATAGCTGGTCATAGGGGTGCACGCCTTTAATCCCAGCACTTGGGAAGCATAGGCAGGCAGACCTCTTTGAGGTCAAGGCCAGCCTGGGCTATATAGTAAGGCTCTGTCTCCAAAAAACAAACAACAACAACAACAGCAAAAAAACCCATAGTGGATTAGATACAGGTACTGCAAATCAAATTTTTCCATTCTTTCCGTTTCTTCAAAATTCTTTCCAAACTTTCACATCAGTCCAGTCAGCAACACATCTGGTGAAGATATTTCTTCCAGATGAATGTATAGAGTTGCCTCAAAGTGGTGACATGGAAATTTCCAAAAGGGAGTTCCAAAACCATGCCATGTTGGGAGCAGGTCGAATTCCAAAGAAAGAAGCACCACCTGGCAAGGCAGGCGTTTGTTAGGGGGACTTACACAAAATGAGGGCTGCAGCATCCTGAGGAGCAGAGCGAGACAAGGGCTGTCCCACCTCAGTTAATCAACAAGATCTGGCTATCCCGTTTTAAATGAGAGCTTAAGAATTCGTTCCAGGGCAGAGGCCAGTTTCTACGTGTTTAGCAAAAGGATTAACTTCTATGGTGTTTTCAAGCAACAACCCGAACAAGTTTACCAGTGCTGGGGAATGTTTGAGGTTCAGGCCTGGAAGGAAAACACACAACCGGCTGGGTCATAGAGCAGTTAAGGCATCCTGTGCTCCATAGCCAGGACAGAAGTCTGGAAGAACTGGGAGACCCTAAGGAAGGGGTGGCTAGAGAGGAAGGACACAGCTCACCCTAATGACTTTTTGTATTACCCTTGTCCATCCGGAGCCTCCTCAATTTATACCCTGACTGACCGTGGAGACAGGAAGACATATCCTAATTAGAAGCTAAGAAAACTATCTTTAGAGAAGTTGAGTGACTTTTTCATGGTCTTGGAACCATAGGGAAGATGTTTGGACTTTTTGTTTTTTAAACAAGCACCTACTGAACTGACTAGAGTCCAACTTGCAATGTTACAATAGCCAGCTCATCACCATCATCATCACCATTGTCATTAAAAAAGGCACTTAGTGGGCGTTCACTATGGCTTAGCTAGTTCACCTTAGTCCTCACAATGATTCCCAGGAAGAAGATAATTATGCCTCTTTTAGAGCTACTGAAACTGTGGTATGTAACTTGTGCATTTTCATCTAACTAGTAAGTAGTGATGGTAAGATCCCAATGTCTGTGTTCTGTGTTCCTAGTACTACCTGACAAGTTGAATCTGCGTGTCAAGAGCAGCATTTCTTAAACAAACTTTGGCTGGTGGTCTGAAAGAGAGAGGAAGAGGGAAGCAGCAGATCTGACTCTCCATTAACCTCTGGGTTCTTTACATCCCCCTTCCTAGGCCAAAATCTGTATTTTGACTGCTGTAGTTGCTGATCCTTCATCACTGGGTGTTCCACATGAACAGTTCCTTTTCTATGTAGTGCTTTCCCATCTTCTCAGTGCCAAACACCTTCCCAACCTGCTCTTTCCAAGAAAGCCTTCTCAAATGAATAGAGCCTGGCAGTCAGTCCATTTCCCCTGCCTCTGGGAAAGAGCTTGTGCCCTGGGATTCCACCCTCATGAAATGCTGAACCCTCCTGCTCAGGTTCCTGGGTCTGAATTCCCCCAAAAGCCAGGTTTGTGTGTCTTCTTTCAGTCCCACAAAACAGCCACCCACCCTCTACCCCATCGTAAACAAAAGGCCTGAAACTAACAGAGAATTTCAAATGCACTTTATTGCGGAAAAACAAGGCAATGGGGAGTTTGAAAGCTCTCCACAAAAGACAAACAACTTGCATACACCTTATGTACAAAACCGAAGCAGCACAGAGCTTGCTGCAGAAGACAGGTTGCTGAAGGGCCAAAGCACTGGTCGCTCTGGGCAAAGCAGGCCTGGGTCTGACGTCCTCTGGCTGAATTACAAAGCTCTTTGAAATGTCACGTGGGTGGTGGTAATTGCTGAATCGTTTCTCAGGCCAAATTAAAAAACAAAAACAAAAACAAACCAGGGGTCCTCACCAGGGAACTCAGATTGCCACTAATCTGAAAACTTCTTTGAAGCTGAGCAGAAAAGAAAGCGAGGTGGGGGCGGGGTAGTCTGGACTGGCGCGATTAACCATAGCTCTGTTCTCCAATAGGGCTGGGGCAGTTGACAATGGTCTTGCCAGCCATATTAGGTCGTGATGGAAAGGGAGAGCTAATGGGATGGGGAGCACCGCTTATCTGGTCCCTCGGGAATAACTGGTGGAAATAAACTTCACACTAGAACTGCCCCCAGAGGACTTAACGCCCCCAGAGCTGGATCCCTGGGCTCCGGAGGAACTGTAGCTGCCTCCCGAGCTGCCACCGCCAGAACCACGGCCGCCAGAGCTGCCACCGCCCACTCCAGAGCCACCTCTGTGGCCCCCGCTGCTGCCGCCGGCTTTGCCATAGCCGCCGCCGCCGCCGCCGCCTCCGGAGCCGTAGCTGCCGCCTCCGCTGTAGCTGCCGCCGCCTCCGGAGCCGTAGCCGCCGCCTCCGGAGCCGTAGCCGCCGCCACTTCGGCTACTGCCTCCGCTCATGCTGGTGTGGCTGGTGCTCACCGCTGCAGAGAGACTCGGTGACCGTCCATCCCACTCCCACCCAGCCAAGCCTGCGTGAGCCCAGAGGAACCAGCCTGTACTTACACACGCTCACGTTGGCCGTGCACTCTCCGGACATCCTGCGGGAGACAAAGCAAACCCCTCAGGCCACTGCAGCGTCAGAAGCCCCCTCCCCGCGTTTTCTCCCGGCGCCTCCTACACTCTCCCCAATCCTCTCCACATGAAACCTGCTCCCAGACCTCCTGCTTCCCAAGCTTGGTTTTCTCAGCGCTAGTACTAAGAGGGGGAAAAAAATCTCTCTGCAAACCAAACTAGAGTCTTAGAGCCGATGAGGCACAGCTCTAAAGGCTGTCATAGCATGGAGTGGGGGGCAGGGATGGGGGGAGGCAAATAGAAGTAAGAGTGGAGAGGAAAGGAAAAGAAAAAGGTTGGGACTCTGGCTCCTAAGGTGAAAGTCGTTGCTCCCACCCCATGTGTGCTTCATTTTCCCAAACTCAAGACAAACCGCAGTCAGATAGACCGCAGTCAGATAGCAGTCAGATAGACCGCAGTCAGATCGATCGCAATCAGATAGATGGCTGTGTGGCCAATAGCTCCCAAGGAAGGGATCCCTAAGCTGGCGGGGTCCCTTCCTCACCTGCTCTCCTCTCCTTCCAGGAGAGTCCTGTAAGTGGCAATCTCCATGTCCAGGGCCAGCTTGGTGTTCATCAGCTCCTGGTAGTCACGCAGCAACCGGGCCAGGTCCTCCTTGGCCTGTGTCATGGCATCCTCCAGCTCATTTAGCTTGTTCTGGGCGTCTTTGAGGGCATTCTCACCACGCTGCTCAGCATCGCTTATGTTTTGCTGCAACTGAGCAATCTGAGAAAAGAGACCACAGTACATTACACCAGCACATGGTCCCTCACCCCAGGTTTGTCTTTTCTTCCTGTGTCTGTCTCTCCACCTTAGTGACCCTATACTCTAAGCCCACAGAGCCACTGGACCTCAGGTCACCCTTGCAGAGCATGACACCATGCTGACTTCCTTAAAAGACCTTTAAGAGTGGTTCAACGGTTTCTCTTGGGCCTGACTCAAGGCGCTGCCATCCTTTTGCCACATGCCAACTTTAAAACCTCTGGCTGCCTTTCCTCACTCCTCAGATCCTAATTCTGCTCCTATCATGGGCTAGGCCACTCATTCTAACCATTACCTCTTCACTACTAGGTCATTTGCACAAATTTCCCTCAAAAGAATCCCACATGAGAACTAAATTCTGGAAACAGACATAGTCCCCAAAAGAAATGGGGGAGAGTAATGCAGCCTTGGTAAGGACTGCAAGACTCAAAACCAGCACAGTTTCCCCCATTGCCTGAAGGTCATCCCCATTCCATGTAGCCGAGGGTACCTGCTTCTTGACACTGTCAATTTCAGATCGAAGTCTCTGGATCATCCTGTTCAGCTCAGAAATCTCCATCTTTGAGCTTTTCACACTGTCACCGTGTCTGCCAGCAGTGATCTGCAACTCTTCATACTAGGGATAATGGATTGTTTCAGTTAGATGCAGACAGAAGGCAGTATGAGTGGGCACACAGCATAAGAGTTAGCGTAAGACATAACACAAGACATCTCAGGGAGCTGGCTGAGCACGAGGCACTCACCTTGCTCTGGTAAAAGGTCTCAGCTTCATCCTTGCTCCTCTGGGCAATGCTATCATACTGGGCCTTGACCTCTGCGATGATGCCGTCCAAGTCCAGACTGCGGTTGTTATCCATGGACAGGATGACATTGGTTTCACTGATATGAGTCTGCATCTGAGACAATTCCTGTACGACATAATACTTCAGTGACTCTTACAGCATGAAAAGCCAACTCGGAGGGAGGAGTCTGGAGTTGGAAGGAACACTTCTATCCTGCAGGGCAATGGAGTCAAGACTCAAGGCTTTCCATTTAGGTAGCCTCGGCTGAAATTCAAGTGCTTACCGCCTGATAGAGTGCTGTGAAGAAGTCAATGTCCTTCTGCAAATTGTCCACCTTGGCTTGAAGGTCTACCTTGTTCATATAAGCAGAATCCACATCCTAGAGGAACAAATGATATCGTAAAGTCATGTGCTTTCTAGAATGGGCCCCTCTCTAGCCATAAAGGGGAGTTCCAAGTAGAAGTAGAGTTTGGGATCTTCTCCCTCTACTCTCCAGACAGATTACAGTTCCTAATTGTTCCATCTCTTCATACCAGAAAGCACACTTGACTTGCCGAGAACTTGCCTGCCTGCTTGCTATGGTGTTGAGAAATGTGCAGCAGTGTCTGGATTAGCACAGATCCATGAAAATGGGAGCAAACAATCTACCCAAATGTTGAGCAGGCAATCCACAACAGGCTTCTTTCTGCTCACACTTAGAGACCCTTGTTTATTACTTATTTCACAGATAAGCTTCACCCTATGAATTTGCTCACCTTCTTGATGGTCACAAATTCATTCTCTGCATTTGTCCTCTTGTTGATCTCATCCTCATACCTGCAGGAAAGTGATGAGGTAGTCAAAGGAGGCTGAGGTCTGAAGCTCAGTATTCTAGATTTAAGTAGCTAGAATATCAGTATCTATCAGTATTTAGTATCCGTGTCTGTCATTGCATCCCTTCATAAGCTAAGACATAAATTATATCCATCTTCTGAGAAATGAAGAGTTTTAAAAGTGTCCAATTGATTTGTCTCTAACTGAAGGAAAGCCATAGCTACATTGTAATTCATATTCTTAGCTTATCACTTTCTGAAAATCTTTTAGAAAAATAATCAACAAATGCCAGCCAGGTTTCCTTACTTGTTCCGATAATCTTCTACCATGTCTTGCATGTTCTTCAGTTCTGAATCCATCCGTGTTTGGTCACTCTTCAGTTGGTCCACATGTGATCTGAGGCTGCTGATATATGACTCAAAAAGGGGCTCCAAACTGTAGGTCCGAGTAGAGGTGTCCACCTGCTGCAGCAGCTCCCATTTGGTTTGCAGCACCTGGTTCTGCTGCTCCAGGAAGCGCACCTAGGACCAAAAACCCATTAATGACCCCAAGCCCAGGACTGGGGTCCAACAGCCACTGAGCAAGGCCAATGTCTCATTTGAAAAAGAACTTCAATTCCTATTTGACAGCAAGAGGCATAGGGAGAAGTTGATCAAGGTAACATCACCTTCAGAACAAAGCCCAACTCGTGGCTAATTGCGAGAAGCACTGAAGAGAAGTAGCTATGTAACACCAACAGCAAAGCACATGTAAAATTACCGCACATAAAATTACATGATATTAAAAAATTTGCCTTCCAATTTTTTTAGGTAGACAGCTTAATTACATTGCCTGGGTATATACATAATTCACAAGTATGTTGGGAAAATACCAAATTGGATTTGAATTTTATTTTTGATAACTTTAGATTGCCATTATTGATGACTTATCATAAAAGTTCAAAGTGACTCATAGTTTTCTAGAACTGATACTTGGAATATTCATATTAAAAACTATCCATACTGATCCAGTATTAATGGGACATTACCAGAGGCTGGAGCTCCCTCTGACAGCAGGTGTTTGGCACTGATGTATGCCATCCTTTCTGCTACATCACAGGGCATTCTCAACTACACCCTTTTTATGACCAGGAAGGCCCATCCAAGATTCTCATTTGCATCCTAGAAAGTTCCACTGGCCCTATTTCTATTATCCTCATTCAACAGCAATGAGTCCCAACTCAGTTCAAGAGCTCAATTAAAACAAAACAAAACAAAAACAAAAACAAACTAAATATCAAACAGACCATGTTTAGGTCCCTTTGTCCAAGAAAGAGCTTACTCATTAGCATCACTCCTGAGCATACTTTTGTGTCTCATAAGTCCATTCCACAAGATGTCTTTTTATTCATCAATGCAGACAATGTGGCTAAGCCCACCCATGTCTTGTTGCAAGCCTGCACGGGCAGCCCTCTCAGGGCTCTACGCAGATGAACTTACCTTGTCAATGAAGGAGGCAAATTGGTTGTTGAGTGACTTGATCTGCTCCCTTTCATGAGACTTTACTTTTTGAATCTCAGGGTCTATCTCCACATTGAGGGGTTGCAGAAGGCTCTGGTTGATGGTGACTTCCTGGATGCCACCAGGGGGGCAGACAGGCCCAAAACCACCCCCATATCCTCCACCACCAAAACCACCTCCACTGCCAAAACCACCACCACCAAAACCACCACCGCCCAAACCGCCACTGCCAAAACCACCACCAAAGCCACCACCACCACCACCAAAGCTGCCACCACCAAAACCACCGCTGCCGCCACCAAAGCTGCCACCACCAAAACTACTACGTCCACCTCTAGCCACACTCATGGAGATGCTCCTGCCACCTCCAAGGTTAACAAGACTCTGACTTCCAAAGCCACCACCAGCACCCCCACTTCGACAGAAGCCTCCTGAAAATCTCCCACCACCGCCTCCTCCACTGCGGCGCACAGAGCCACTAGTGGACCTGCGCTGGAAGCTGACTAGGCCTGCAGAGCCGGAGCTGAAGCCCCTGCCACTCCGGCACACGGACCTGGAACTACACTGTCGACTCATGATGGCTTAGAGAGAAGTGAGAGCAAAGACGAGAGAGGGAAGGAGCTGAGCACTCCTCTGACCTGAGCCCAGAGCTGTCCCCTTATATACTGGGAGGAAGTTGGGCTTGGTTCTCAGAGTCAGCGGAGATGCAGCACCTACAACGGGTTTGGCTTGCCTGCAGCCATACAAGATTTTTACGAGCCTCAACAATAAACACTACACACCTAGCTCCCAGGATGGGCTCTCAAAATTGCTGTGCTGACAAGATTGACTCGTGTGGTAATCATTTTATCAGACCAAATCTCTCTTCAAGCGTTCATGACTTTGAGAAACTAGGACCCCACATCAGTTCCCTAGTGTTTCTGGATAGGATTTCATAATTCCCTTCACAAAGGTAAACCAGCCTACACTCTCACCCTGCCCTTGTATGCTGCTAAACTCACAGGCTCACCATGAGCAGCAGCTGCGATGTCTCAGACTCGAATAGCAAAAGGAGCTCTCATCCATTTCTGAGATCCTTCCTCTAAACCCCAAAGTTCATCAAGTCACATCTCCTGACACAGATAAAGGCCTGAAGAGCTAAGAGTCAAATGTTTTATAAGCTTTTCCAAATGCATTCTACTGATTGATTAAAAGAAGTGCAATTGTCACTTGGATGGATAGGCACTCGAGAAGAAACCCAGGAGAACCACATGTTCATTTCTCTTCCTTTTCTTGAAAGACAAACCATGGCAGGAGGCAGATAGCAGAGCCCAAGAGTGAGGGCAACAACAGAAACAGGTGGTATGCAAATGCAAGTTGAGAAAGCCTGCGAGTGTTGGGATGAGTAGATACCTGGTACATTTGGTGAAGCAAAGCAGGGAGGTGAGGCATGGCAGGTTCAGGCTTCACCCTGGAACCAGGAGAGATGACTGTGGGTTTTGATGGAAATCTGGAAATGATGGTGATGGTGATGATGATGATGGTGATGGTGATGATGGTCATGGTGATGGTGGTGATGGTGATGGTGATGGTGGTGATGGTGATGATGATACTGCTCATGATAGTGGTTGTGGTGATGGTGGTAATGATGATGGTGGTGGTGGTGGTGATGATGATGGTATTGGTGATTATAGGTGATAGTTATGGTGATGATGATGGCGATGGTGATGATGATGATGATGTTGGTGATGATGATGATGGTGGTGATGATGGTGATGATGATGATGATGATGGTGGTGATGATGGTGATGATGGTGATGATGATGATGATGATGATGGATGATGGTGATGGTGATGATGGTGGTGATGATGATGATGATGATGATGGTGATGACGATGGTGATGATGGTGATGATGATGATGATGATGATGGTGGTGATGATGATGATGGTGATGATGGTGATGGTGATGATGGTGATGATGATGATGGTGGTGGTGATGATGGTGATGATGGTGATGGTGATGATGATGATGATGGTGATGATGGTGATGGTGATGATGGTGGTGGTGATGATGATGATGGTGATGATGATGGTGGTGATGATGATGATGGTGATGATGATGGTGGTGATGATGATGGTGATGATGGTGATGGTGATGATGATGATTATGGTGATGATGATGATGATGGTGATGATGATGGTGGTGATGATGATGGTGATGATGGTGATGATGATGGTGATGATGATGATGATGATGGTGATGGTGATGATGGTGATGATGGTGATGATGATGGTGATGATGGTGGTGGTGATGATGATGATGGTGATGGTGGTGATGGTGATGATGATGATGATGGATGATGGTGATGGTGATGATGGTGGTGATGATGATGATGATGATGATGGTGATGATCGTGATGGTGATGATGGTGATGATGATGATGGTGATGACGATGGTGAT
Organism: Nannospalax galili; assembly: GCF_000622305.1. NCBI lineage: Eukaryota > Metazoa > Chordata > Mammalia > Rodentia > Spalacidae > Nannospalax > Nannospalax galili. Next base: position 228,133 of record NW_008343671.1, on the reverse strand, counting down.
GATGATGATGATGGTGATGGTGATGGTGATGACGATGGTGATGATGATGATGATGGTGATGATGATGATGGTGATGACGATGGTGATGATGATGATGATGATGATGGTGATGGTGATGACGATGGTGATGATGATGATGGTGATGGTGATGGTGGTGATGATGATGGTGATGACGATGGTGATGATGATGATGATGGTGATGGTGATGGTGATGACGATGGTGATGATGATGATGATGGTGATGGTGATGGTGGTGATGATGATGGTGATGATGGTGATGGTGGTGATGATGATGATGGTGATGATAGCTTAAGCAAATAAAAAATTGACCATGTGCCAGGAAATTTGTTGTTTGGTACATATACACTAACTCAACTTTCATAGCAACTTTGAGAAAGTTATTACTTTACCCATTTCAAAATGAGGAAACTGAGGCATGAAAGTTGGAAACCTTGCCCACATCTTCATAGATGCTAAGTAGCCCAGATTAGACGTGAACTGAGGATACCTGGCGAAATATAACGTGCAAAATCCTAACCCGCGTGTCAGCATGGTAACTGAGTTCATGTTTTCCTGTCTGCTGTGGGCAAAATCAGATAGGAAGGGGGCACTGCTCTGAAAGCAGGACTGTTTTATCCTTTGAGTCCTTGGCTCCTGAAACATGAAAGTAGTTGGGAAATGTTCCTTCAAGTCACTCTGAGAAGAGATTTAAGGTGTAGCAGTCAGGGAGATTTTTGCTTTTGTCCAGGTGCCAGAGTACCCAGCATGCATTACCCCAGGCCAGGGGCCTTCCTGAAGAGCAGTACTTAATCAACATTAATGGACAGTAGTGATACTCAGAACTCCACACAGTTGATCATTTGGAGACTTCTTAGAAGCCTGGTGTGTGCCTCACACTTGATGCAAACAAAGTGGAAGATTCTGTTGGGAGAAGCCCACTCTAACTTTATCTGGGTCCAAGCAGTTCTGTGAGTGAGAAATCTCTGTACAAGCAAGATCTGCAGAAGAGAGAGCACCTATAAAGACCATCTGACTCCAGTACCTGATAGCTCTGAACCAATGTGCTGTGCCAGTCCTCTGCACCCTACCCTCGCCACTGGACTTTCTCTTTCCCCACAATGTTCTCCCCACCCTCCTCCATGAAGTACCCCGGTCTCTCTACTGTTCCCCCATTCCCTTCTATTTCCATAGCACTGTTCTCTGGAACTGCATCCTAGCACCAACATCCTTAGGCTGCTAAACTAACCATCTCTTTAGGGAATGAGTAAGCCAGGTCTTGGGAACAATGGGGACTGGGATGGTCTTGGCGTGCTAATGACTGGTGACTATTGCCTAATCGTCTTCTGACAGGCAATCAAAATTCTTTTAGTTCAGCATACTCCCTTATGAGACATATCATTTGGCACAATCGATTCCTTCTAGCATTTTGGAAGAGTATGCATATGTGCCTGCATACATGTGTGTGCACATGTGTGTGCCAGCTAACAACAGCTCTTTCTGGTGAGCCCTGCTTCCAAACTAAGAAACCAACAAAGAGGAAAAGAGATGATGTTCATGACATTGGTAGACAATTTACAGAGGTGCGAACACATTCTAGCAGACAGTGTGAGAAGGGGAAAAGCGAGAACTAGAGGGATCAAGAAGGCATAAAATCACCACCAGCTTTTGCTTGCATAGCTCCCAAGAGCATAAACCAAAACCTCCTCCCCACTAGAGCCCTAAGAACTATGCAGCTGAACCCATTATCTGAAGCAAAAAACTGAAACTCTGAGAGTTTTTGGCTTACTCTACATACTCTAGGTAGGACAACACACATGTAGAACCAGATCTGGACTTTCCCATGACCTTTCTCCTAACCTGGAGAAGAGATGCAAAGGCAGTAAGTAGACTGAGAACTGTTCCCATCCTTCTATTCCAAGGCTGCTCTATTGAGCCTGTGTAGCAGAAAAATGAGAGCATGGGCCCAAAGAAGTAAATGACGCTGCCCAAGTCAGACAGTCAGTTCCTAGGAATGCTCCAGTTTCTGAATCAAATTCACATTCTCTTTCCATGGCTCACTTTCAAGGCAACCCCATACTGCAGGAATCTTGTTCAACATTTCCTATGATGTCCTAGGATGGGGCATATTTAAAAACATGTGGGACAAAGGAATGAATCACACATCCTCACATTTACAAAACACAGACATGAATGAAGAGGGGAGGTGGCCCTAACCTCTGCAGGCACCGAGCATTGGTAGTGCTACATCTCACATAGATGTTGCTGGTAGATATTGGCTCCACTTTAAAGAAAAGACAACTTAGGTTCATAGAAGTTTTAACATGTACCTTGGGTCACTCAGCTGGCAACAGACGAGCCAGGCTTGTCTGGCTCCAGAGCATATGGCTCGAGACCTTGGCCTGCCTTTGCTACCTGCACCACCTACATATTCTCTGCCCCCCTTGGCACCAAGCCTCAAGTGGTGACCTTCCCTCCTCATGCTTTGCCCAGACTAACAAGCCCTCTTCTTTTCCCTCTCTCTTTCCATTTCTCCAGTTCACTTCTTCTCTTTCCCATAAGACCATCTAGTTGCCCTGGCAACTTGCTCCAAAGCCCACCCCACAGCAGTCAGGCTCTGGGACCCCAAAGATCTCAAGTCCCAAGTAGCTGCTCCAGATTCTGTTTTCAGTCTCCCCTGCCACTGGGGCAACTATCTTTCTTTCCTCTGCTCAGCTGGCTGGTGCTCAGCCCTGACCTCTCCTCCTCAGGGGTTGCTGCTGCTCCTTGGCTGCTGCCCTATCCAAGCACAAGCGGACGCACTGGTTCATTTGTAGGCGTGTATGTCTGTGTACATGTTTACGAACTTTGCCCTCAGGGAAACAACACTATTCCTCCATGTCTTAGGGACCTCTGGTGTGGGGCCCAGCAACACAGGGGTACCCCCAGCAGTGGAAACTGACAGCTTCCCAGAATATCTGCTCAGGGCCTCCCCCATACCCCATGCTGCTGCCAGGAGGCAAGCACAGCAGGGGCAGGTGTGGTGATGTTTGGAGAGCTTTTTGAGGGAAGGGACTGAGAAAGAATTAAGAGGAACATGCAATGACAAGCCACCCAGCCCTGCAGGGCTCTGCCAGGGCCGTGGGAGAAAGAAATTTCAGGGGAGTGGGGGAAGCTGAAGCTTGGGAGGAGTACAGGGGAGCCATAGACAATGGGGAGGCGGGGTGAGATGTTGAAAGTTTGCAGGCAGCTGAGGAGGGGCCAGGGCTTTTTAATGTAGGATGGAAAGGTGGAGAGCGAGGGGCAGCCCCATTGGAGACAGGCAGCAAAGAGGGCAGCCCCTAAGAGTCACTCTCAAGCAGTGTGAGAGCAGAACAGAGGCCAGAGAGGAGGGAACAAAAGAGGCATATGTAGAAGAGAGGTAGTAGGTGCTATCTCATTCTGAACTGTGGGGTCTCACTCTTGACTGCTCGCTTCTAGCTGTGTGACCCTAGACAGACCGCTGACCCTCTCTGAGCCTAAGTCTTTTCTTTTGTAAAATAAGAGCTATATCTACCATCCAAAGAAACTGCAGGATACAGGTGCTAAAGAGGATAAGGAGGGTAAATGCAGGACATGTAGAGAAAGAAGGCTCTCACCCTTGCATTTGGAAGGACCCAGAAGCGGAGATGATCAGCAAAAGTTTTGAAACAACCTCCTATTTCACTTGAAAATTATGAGATTGAGAAAGCTTAAATTCTTGAAAGGCCCCAGGGATTATAAAGCCCACAGCTTGTCATAGGAAAACTAAGGGTGCATCCCACAAAAGTGATGCTAGCAATACCTGCAGCAGAGGGAAGCCGGGACTAGACCCAAGGAGCCCTGGTTGAGGCTGCAGAACACCTGGTCTGTGGGGTGGGGCCAAGCTCCCCCAGACTCAGCACACTGGGCAGCCTAGAAGGTGGACTGCATCTTGTAGCCCCTAGAAGGCTTTTCAGGCTTGGGATTGGGACATCTGGAACTGACTGATTATGTTGAAGAACCCAACACCCCAAGTTCCCAGCCCAACCCTGCAACAAATCACCTCGATCAACTTGAAGAGGTCCAGTTTCCTGAACTGATTGGAAAGCTGATAAAAACAGGGCAGTGAGTCCAACAAAGCCATGGGAGCTGCTCTGACCTTGAAGAGAGGCTACAGAAGCACCTGACTCTTGAATTTGAAGATACCTCCTGGGCCTTTCAAAGGGCTAGGCAACAGAGCAGTGTTCTCAAGGCTTTTCCTTAGACCAAGAATTTACCACCCCAGACACACACATCTCGTCCAAAGTCAGATGGAGTTAGAATGGTACTGAGCCAATGGCTGCTCCTCTTGCTCATCATGCCCTGAGATAAAAATCTCTGCAGCTGAAAAGCTGATGGAATTATATTTAGATTTCCAGTGTGGCCCGCCCTGCCACAGCCTTCCAGGGGGGAGGAGCAGCTGGCAAAGCTCCCCTGGGATCATATTTGCTCCTGTCAGTCTCTGTCTGATGGATGATGGGACAGCTTCTCTTTCCCTCTGAATACCAGCCTTATGGGAAAGCACTGACCAGGCAGGATGGAGTATCCCATCAAGCCCTCACTGGGGTCTCCTAAGCCCTCTCACAGGGACAGTGGAAAGGACAAATGAGATAATGTATGCAGGCCATTTGCACAGTTTATAGAACTGCTTGTTGTTCTCATTGGGATGAGCTGAATGTGATGGTGCTTGGCCCTGGTGGGAGCCCTCACTGTCCATACCAGAAAACTCTTTGCTAGAGTCTTTTGATGCCTCTCGGTGCTAGACCCTGTTGCTCAGGTCCTAGAGAATTCCCTATTGCCTGGGACATAAACATACTGGTTCTAAGAGCCCTTCCTTGGTTGGCTCTTCTACCCTTCTTGTACTCCCACAGCCCTGCCCCAGAGTATCTCTCTGCCTGTAATCCTAGAACTGGAGCACAGGGTTCTTTCCTTCTGGTTTATGATACCCATTCCTTTCCGACTGAGATAGTCAAATCTTCTGGGGAGAAAAGGCAAGGCCATGTTTTCTGTGACAACCCCAACTCCCGCCCAAAAGAATGATGGGAAAGATGACCTATGACCGCTTAGTGCTTTTTCCCAGAGCCAACCTGGATTCCCTTCGAGCATCATACACATATGCGTGATCCCAGTCCACACCCTCTAATAGGTCTAGTGGTGTCAGAAAACTTGGATTTATTTGATGATCCTGGCTTGGTGTTTGGTCTCCCTTAGTCATTCCCTGGTGTCTGACCTTATCCTTCCCATTAAACAAACTGAGTAGAATTCCTTTTTGTCTCAGGCTCTCCCACATGGAAGTTCCAAGGAAACAGATGTGCAATGCCTCCATACATCTGCTTGAAACCTGATAACTCCCCAAGGGGCCTCTTCCATCTCAGCCCAACAGAAAGGCCTCTCACATGAAACCAAATCTGTTGTACTTCCCATCTGTCCACATGGGTCATCAGCAGGGACCAAACTCCTCTGCCTATTTCAAATTTCTTCCGCTAACTAGCCCATCTCCTCCATAGGCTTTTCTCCAGACTCTCCAACTATTCTACATGTAGCCAGGTCTTCTGAGGCCCACCACCACTGCCCTGGTCACTGTCTTCTGAATAAGCTCCTGTCTATTGCTGTCCCTGGCATTCAGGGCCCCCAGAGTGATCTGACTACAGAAGGCTTAAACAAGCCCTCTTCCTGGCTCTCCTCTTCCTGATTCCCACAGCTATCTCCAGCCGTCACCACACCCAGTTGACTAATGTGTTCTCACGGCAGCCGAACATTGTCAATCATTTTTATGCTCACTGCCATGTATCCACCTCTTCCCTGACTACTCCCAGGGCTCTTGGCTTTTTAAGGACGGGACATTGCTCCAGTGTTCCCTTTCTCTTTGTCCCTTGGGCAGCCCCTTTGCTATTTTCTTCCTTTTCCAGCCTGCTTCCAACAGGCCTGCTGCCAAGATAGGTAAGATGGGTAGAAACTTCTCAAAGAGAATGTTGGGTGTGCCTGGGAACACAACAGCTTATCAATATGGGTTGCTGTCATAGCTGAATGTGCCCAAGATCCAAATTCCATCTGTAGTCCTTTGTCGAATAAGAAACCAGGTCACAGCTTCTATGTGACTCCTTCACACTGACTCATCTTGCTTCATTTAAGCATCAAATAAAGCCTCCCTGACCCTCAAGTCTCTCTCAGTCAGCAGGCCTCAGTCCCTTGTCTCCTAGCTCTGTTTCTCCCACTCCACTGCTCCCTGTTGCTCACACTTCCAGTCTCTTACCTTTCAGCTTCCTGTCAGAAGGACCCCCTCCCTACCCCTACCCCGAGCTCCCAGACCCTACTTTCTCATCAAGCCTGATGCCATATTCCAGAATCCAGAAGCCTGCTCTGTTGTGCTGCCCTGGCTCCTGCTTCAGGTTCTGCTGCTCCCACTCTGGTGGCTCTGCTTGGGTCCTCAAGAGACCTTGATTCTACTCTCAGGCTGCAGGGTCCAGAGAGCCATACACTCTGTTTTTTCCTCCCTCTGAACTTTCCTACCCTTCATAATATATTGTTTGAGTTTCAGCACCTTTTGATTCAGAACCGTGGGGCAGGAAAGATGGCTCAGCAGTTAAGAGCACTGGCTGGTCTTGAAGAGAACTCAAGTTCAGTTCCCAGCACTCACATGGCGGCTAAAAACCATCTGTAACTCCAGTTCCAGGGGATCCAATGCCATCTTCTGACCTCCATGGGCATTGCACATATGGGTACACATATACAGGCAGACAAAACATTCATATATATAAAATAAAAATAAATAAATCAAAATTTTTTTTAATTTAGAACATGTTCAGCCAACATGGTATCCCAGTGCGTAAGCCACTGCCTGTCACACAATAATTCATTCTACCATGACTGTCAGGCCATATCAAATAGGAGCCTAGCAAATACCGTATTGAATAAATGTATGAATGTCTTTTGAATGATGAGAAACTTTAAAGATTGTGTTTGGGAGGCTTTTCAAAATTGTGTGCTACTTGTACAATAAAAAAATAATAAAAACAAACCAGGGGCTAGGATGATAGCTCCATAGGAAAGTATTTGCCTTATAAGCATGAAGACCTGAGTTGGATCCCTCAGAACCCACATTTTTAAAGTCAAGCAAGGTGATACACACTTATAAACCCAGCACTGGGTTAGACAAAGATAAATAAATGCCCAGGACTCACTGGCCAGACAGGCAGACTGGCCTAATTGGTGAGTTCCAGGCCAATGAGAGACCCTGTTAAAAAAAATAATAAATCCTTAATAATAATAATAAACCTTAATTTGCCAAATTTGAATAATTTCAAAGGCCAGATGAAATTGAAAAACAAATAACTCATCTCCTGACCACACAGTATATTGAGATCACAGAAAAATTTATTGTAGAAAAACCAGAAATGCCAAGCCTTTTAAGGTACAGCTTCCAACTAGGAAATGAAATCACAAGCATTCCCCAAGAGACCCCCCCCTGGAGAAACCTCCATACAGAATCATGGACTCTGGAGATTGTAGGGATTCAGCAAGCAAGTGAAAGGGACTCCAGAACTTGGGTGCAGAGCCACACTCCCTCTCTCATGGCTGTTCTTTGGCTGGCATTTTCCTTTTCCTGCCCCCCTCAGCACATCTCAAGTATCTTACATAAGATCATAGATTATAATTTAAATTGTTAGTCAAATTCTCACAAAGTGATCAGAGCCATAGAACACAGAGGGTAGAAGAGACCTAAGAGGTCTGGTAAAGAGCATTAAATTGCCTGAATAAACCCAGATAGCTTTCAGACTGGCTCAGGATTGGAAAGCTCCCAGATTCAAGTTAACACCTCACATTCCCTGGGCCCAGGCACCTGGATAGAATAGAGCTGTCCTGCAGGTGCCCTGGCCTTTAGGAAATTCTCAGCTGGGTCATTTGGAGCAGAGCTCAGGAAGGGGCTGATTCGGGGCTGCAGGAAGTGGGCAGGACAGAAACAGAGCTGGATTGCCCACATGCCCTCCCACCCCATCCAAGGACTTGAGTTCTCATGCCCACAAAAGCACCTCTGTGAACCCAGATCACCTAGGTCACACAAGCATGCTCCTAACCAGGACAACAAACCCACCGTTGCCATCATGATGAGGAAGCATATGAAACTAAGGAGCAAGGGGCTCGATGGCTTGGCGCAGAGGTGCCCCTTACCGAGCTGGCTTACCTTGCAATCAGCTTCTCCCCAGAGGGGTGACTTTGGAGCCCCCCCTCCCCCAGGGAGACGTGGGAATAGTTTGCTGGACTACCCAGTGGAAGAAAGGGGGCCTGGGATTGAGAACCTTAATGGAGTTGGCATCAACCTTGTGACCGTCCTTCAAGCTGGTTTTCACCATTGCTTAATAAGACCCTGGAGTGTCAGTCAGGACAGGAGCAGGACCAGCAGAGGGAACCTGAGTGAGGATGTGTCTGACTGTAACTCTGGCCGCAAGTCAGGCCCCTCCAAAGAGAGAGCGGCTACATCCACCCTGCTTCCCTACCTAGAGTCCCAGGGACCAGGAAGCGAGCTGAGACCCAAAGAAAAAAAGGACCGAGAGGGCGTGGGGGGACGCGACAGGAGAGACGCCAGTGCAGCGTCGCCTCTACTCCACCACGCGCCTGCGCGAGCTGTGGGTGGAGGTCCGCACGAAGTGCGTGCGCGACGAGCCGCCGCCGCTCCGGCCGCCGTACTTGCTGCTGCTTTTGCTGCTGCTTCCTCCGTAGCTGCCGCCGCCGCCGCCCCCTCGGGAGCTCGCTCCCCCTCCGTAACTTCCGCCGCCGCCCCCCCCGGGGCGTCCCCCCCCCCCCCGCCGCTGAACCCTCCGGGCCCCCCGCCGCTCCGGCCGCCGTCCTTGCTGCTGCTTTTGCTGCTGCTTCCTCCGTCGCTGCCGCCGCCGCCGCCCCCTCGGGAGCTCGCTCCCCCTCCGTAACTTCCGCCGCCGCTGTAGCCGCCGCCGCCGCCGCTGTAACCTCCGGAGCCTCCGCCGCTGCCGCCCCCGTAGCCACCGCCGCCGCCGCTGTAACCTCCGGAGCCTCCGCCGCTGCCGCCGCCGTAGCCACCGCCACCGCCGCCGCCGACGGTCACTTGGCTGCTCTGCACCGCTGTAGGGGTTGAGGGACACGGCACAGGGAGGTCAGAAGGACCTGGCAGGCCACCTGCAGCCCCCACGTCCGCCATCACTGATGACCTCCCGTTTTGCAAACAGAGGCATTCAAAGTCAAAAGTATTCCTACTTCAGACTGTAGAAGGATGCAGGCATTCATTTAAGTAAAATGTGCCTTTAAAAAAAAGACAGACGTGGTCCTTTTTTAATACTTATTGAATATATATATATATATATCCTCTATATCTATCCTCTAGTCAGTGTTAATGATGAGGTATCACGAACAATAAGTGGGCTTCTTTGTATAAGGCCGGAAAACAAAATGCCAGATTCCAACCCAGCCTACCCTCTGCCCAGCACTAACCAGCCTCTCTGTTCCTGGACCCTGCTACTTACAGATGCTCACGTGGTTCTGCAGCTCTCCCGACATCCTGTAAAAATCAAAGCACAGCCATCAACCATAGGAGCAGAAATGTTGATGTGAGGTGAGAGCTGTCCCCAAGCTCAGCAATTTTATGAAGCCTTTTAGCATTGCGAGCCGCATCTGGCTGCAATATCTTAGGTTTGAGGTACAGGGACATGGTGCTTGTGGGAAGAGGTAAGGTAGCAATGACTTCTCCCGTACCCTGTTAACCTACATATGCTAGCGAATATTTCTGCTCACCCTAGACCCATCAGAGAAGATCTTCCTCTCTCCACATAGTTCCATTGCTCCATAGATATATCTACAGCCCTGGCCCACAGAACACCTCTGCTATACACTCACCTGCTTTCCTCACCCTCTAGCAGCTTGCAGTAGGTGGCAATCTCCACATCCAGGGACAACTTGGCCCCCAGCATTGCCTGATAGTCTCGAAGAAGACGGGCCAGCTCCTCCTTGGACTGCTGTAAGGCCTCATCCAGGTCCTGCAGCTTCTGCTTCGCATCCTGGAGAGCCCTCTCTCCTCTCTCCTCTGCATCGGAAATGGACCCATGCATCTGTTCAATCTATGCCAAAGACAGGTGGAGAACCACTTAGGTGTTGAGTTTTGTGAATCCAACATTATGAGAACTGGTGTGTCTTGTAGCCCACCCTGAGCACCCATCCCACCTGCTTCTTGACGCTGGCTATCTCCGCCTGCAGCCTCTGGGTGTTGCGGTTGAGCTCAGAAATCTCCATCTTGGTGTTCTTCAGATCATCCCCATGTCTCCCTGCGGTGATCTGCAGCTCCTGGTACTGTGGGTCAGAGGCAGCACCATGGTCAGCACCTGCAGCCCACCAGGACCTCCTCCAGAAGGATCTGGGCTGCTCTCCCCCCAGAGGTTCCAGAGTAAGGCCATCTGGAGCTATAGTACTGCATACTCACACCCATCCTAAACCTTCCTCACCTGAACTGCAAAAATACAGTTCCAGAGTAAGGCCATCTGGAGCTATAGTACTGCATACTCACACCCATCCCAAACATGTGTGTACATGTGTGTACACACACACACACACACACACACACACACGCACATACACACGCGCGCCTTCTTCACGTGTGTGTGTACACACACACACACACACACACACACACACACACATACACACGTGCGCCTTCTTCATTTCCACCAGTCTGTAAGCAAGCTTATATCCCACCCAGACAAACCTGCTTAATAATGCCCTTTTACCTCCTTTTTCAACCTCATAGGTCTTCATACAGTGCTTGCCCACACTGAGACCCTCTTACTCTCCCAACCGACCCATATTCCTTCTTCTCCCTTCTTCCCCCACAGGCAGGAATTCGTGGCCTCAGAAGCCCTCAATGTCCATTTCTTTCTCTCTCTCCTACACATAGGTCATGGTCAGGGGAGAGTTGACTGGAGAGAATGTACATTCTGACAAAAATATCTGCCTCCCCAGTCTCATGCCCAAATCCATTGCATCCCAGAACACCTATTTTCAGATCATAAGCATACTGGAGCTGGCCACAAAACCCACAAAGCAAATCAAGTTCCAGTTACTCAGAATTCGGTGACTGGGCTGTCAGCTTTATGTCCATTCAACTACAGAATCTTTACCATCCAAAATGTGAATTTATGGCCAAGAAGTAACCAAAGATGGGCCCAAAGGCATAGCCACAAATGTTTATCTAATAAGTTGCCATAATGCTAAGAATCTTGTAAGATATTTAGTGTCACAGAAAGACGTTTCTAAGTGATAAGTAAAAAAGGAAAGTAGAAAACTAAAAACAGATACCATTATGAGAAAGCAAAAATAAACACTGTAGTGGTTAAGAGCATAACTTTGTAAACAACATACATGAGTTTAATTGGGGTCTAGTGGCAGTTTCTAGGCACAAGCCTTAGGAAAACGGAGAAGTCTGAGTTCTCTGTATTAGCTACAATGAACAGATAGAAACTATCTGAACACATTCAGAGTGGTGGGGGAGGAGAGATGGGTAATCCTTAGCCAGAATTTCTGGACTCATTACCATAGATGTGTTACACTCTGAAATTAGTGCCTGTTCTGGGAAGCACCTATGTATTTGGGGATGCAGTCCCAGGACCCAAGCTCACCTTGGTTTGGTACAGCGCCTCAGCCTCCTCCTTGCTCTTCTGTGCAATTAAATCATATTGGAAACGCACTGCATCGATGATGCTCTCCAGGTCCAGGGAGCGGTTGTTGTCCATGGACAGGATGACGTTGGTGTCACTGATGTGAGTCTGCATCTGGGACAGCTCCTATGAGACATGGGTCACAGCTGACTCCTTCCACTCCCCTCCCAGAGCCCCAATCTCCCCCTGCTGCTCCCTCAAGACTTTCTGAAACTCCTGTGTTGGATTAACAATTGGTTGGTCTAGGTGGTTTATATTTGGGTTGTATCTAGGGATTTGTTAACTAACAATGGGGCTACAAGGGACGCTTGAGAGAAATTTCTTTGAATTATAACATAATGGGAGAGTCTTAAGTGTCTCAGCTAAAGGAAATGGGGCCCAGGCGTAGCTTCTGGACAGGAAGAAGGAGCCCTGTGACTTCCTTCCCCATAATGTCTATCCTGCACCTTCTATCCCAGCCTTGCTCTGGTTTGGCTGCTGTCTTGAGCTGACCTTCTGACACACACACACAGCAGCTCCTTGTAATGATAAGAGCTCTCAGAGGCAGTGGAAAGGACTCCAGTTGTGGAGCCACTTGACTAGCAGGTTGACCAAGCAAATAATTTAATCTCTCAAGTCCTGTTTTCTCTTCTGTAGTGTGGACATCTCCATAAGTAGAGCTTCTACCCCAGCAACAAGCCCAGAGCAGGTACCCCCAAGGTAGACACAGGTGGCAGGTGGAACACACTGCCCTGTGCCCATCCAGTCTCTCATCACCACAAAAATCCCTATTATCATCATCTACAGAATTCTTTCACAGCCCCATGGACTCCCCGGAGTGTATGAAGAACTCCACACCTTATGTTTTGGTGTCAACCTCATGTCCCAGATGGACTGAGTGCATGAAGCAGGGACTATATACTTTCTCTTATCCTTGGGACTCTCGCTGCCCCTCACATCTCCTCTGCCCCTACCAGAACCCTTGAGGTTGAGGGATAGCTGAGCTGATGCTCAGAGTTGGAGGACTAGAGAGCTTAGCCCCTAGTGGGTAGTGATACGCTTCAGGCCTCCCCACTTCCAGCCCCCTCAGGGCTGAACTCACTTTGTCAAATAGGTATTTCAGGAAGTTGATGTCCCCTTGCAGCGTGTCCACTTTGGACTGCAGGTCTGATTTGCCCATGAAAGCAGCATCCACATCCTGAGCAGCAAGCAGAGATGGTTTGTCTTTATCACCCAGGCATTTCCTGCCATCAGCATCCTGAGTAGCCCCGGACCAGTGGCAAAGACTCTGGGTTTACTTCCTGACCTAAAAATGTCATCACTTCACTCAAATCAGGGACCTGAAAACTGACTTTCCTGGGCTGGTTACAACAGTACCCTCCACACCTGGGTTAGCCACACTCCACACCCCAGGTTCCTTCTCAGGTCCCAAGAAGCTGTCCGTTAATTTCCGTTTCTGAAGCCTGAAGGATTCCCAGAGCCACATCAGTGTCGCTTTGACTTCCTTTCAGTGTTAAGAGTCCACATTTGGACAACACACAAGGTATGTTGGCCCCAGAGGTCGTACTGTCTATAGCACAAAACAGCCCCTTGGGGTTTTCCCCACCCTACCCAATCCCCATGGCCACAGCCCCTCCAAACTCTCCTCTCCCCCACCTTCTTTGTGACAACGAAGTCGTTCTCAGCATTGGTTCGCTTGTTGATTTCGTCCTCATACCTGTGAGGGAGGCAAGAAACGGGCAGGCTGCAAAGGCTGACCTCACTTCATGAGGCTTCACCTCCCAGCGCAAAGTCTCAACTTTCCTAAGCACCATCCTTGACTCAGAAAACCCTGCTTACACTATTGTTCCCTGCCAGGACCTGATGCCAGGGCCTCACTGATGAACGGATAGACATAGATCTCAACTCTCCAAGCCAACAGTAGGGACAGGACCTGACATAGAAAACCCAGAGCCACATAAAATACCCCCCAAATGTCCATACTTGTTCTGATGTTGTATTTTTTTAATGTGTCACTCAATTGTTGTTTTCCATTAAGATCTTAAAGTAGTAAGTACTTTTACTAGCTCTTTTAAGAGAAAAATATTTCACCTGCAATTCTGCCCCCACCCCCAGCATCCCATGTGAGTTTTATTGTGGCCTGCTGATTCACATATGTGACCCTCCATGGCCCAACACAGGAAGTATGTCAAGGTACTGTCAAGAGAAACACCTGCACCCCTTGAGGAAGAAGAGTGTGGAAGGAGGCCTCAGGAGCTTACAGTAGCCTCAGGAGCAGCTGCTCTGGAATGCAACTCTTGTCCCCCGCCATTATTACCAGTCTTTGCTGCTGCAATACTAAGAACTATGAAGTATAATTTATCTCAACCAGTGGTGCTCGGTGTGGTCCTCAATCCACCAGCATTAACATTACTTAGAAGCATGCTAGAGATGCAAATGCTTTGGCCACGTCCCAGACCTGCTTGATCAGAACCACGGGGGTGAGGAAAAAGAGTCTGATCTCAGCAAGGTGATGCTAAAGTTTGAGAACCACAGATCTACTCGGCATTCAACAAGGAGGGTGTGCTCTAGATAGATGAATATGGAGGCAGGACTTACTTCCTCCAGCAGACAGAGCTTTCCTGCCTTTCTCTGCTCAATAGGATTGACAGCTGGCTGTCACTGCTATCCCACCAGGACTATCACCTATAAAATAGTGCCCCCGCAGTTGTATAGTGCACAGCCCACACAACTGCCCTTGCTGACTCTGGTCCCACATCTCACACATAAACTTTGCAGCAGATGATCTTGCCCTAGTGAAGCAGGCCCCTGCTGTGCTTCCCCTTGACCTCTTTGCCTGGATCCTCACTTGCTCTTGTAGTCCTCCACAACATCCTGTATGCTTCTGATCTCTGAGTTTTGGCGCATCTGTTCAGTGTTCAGAAGATCCACCTCCCTCCGCAGATCACTGATGTAGGCCTCAAATAGGGGCTCCAGACTGCTGGTCCGGGTAGAAGTGTTCACCTGCTGCAGCAGCTCCCATTTTGTTTGTAGCACCTGGTTCTGCTGCTCCAGGAAGCGCACCTGAAAGCCAATATTCCAGTACACCCCAGGCCAGGAGTCAGAGCGGCTTTCCACATGGGAAGGGGAATCGGGGGCCTTAAGCACAGAGACCTCAGAGATTCAAGATGGTCCCTCCAGGCATCAGGAGAGGCAGTGTGGTTTCTGATGGTCACCAATGGTTCTAAGGTGGTCACCTAGTCTAAATTAACGCCGTGGCTTTGAACTTACATCACCTCCAGCTGAGTGCCTGTTTCATTTAGATACAACCCCTTACATCACAAAAATCTCATCCCACATTCAATTTATCCATGTCAACGTATGCAAATGGTATTTTGGAACATCCAAAGCCCTCAAAATCCAAGGCTCCTTTGTCTTTATGAGTGGCATGGACTACGTGATTGAGGACAGGAAGACATAGGAGAGATATAACAACTGGCCTTGGAATATCACAACTGATTCCTGAGCAGGCTTGTGTGTGCACCCCCTACAACCACCACCACCTCCACTGCCTGCCCGTGTGGTTTAAAGAGGGCAACCTCGTTTAAATGTTTTTATAACCCAGCCACATTTTAAATTTTTTATTTTTATTTTATGTATCTGAGTGTTTTGCCTGCATGTGTGTAAGTGCACCTATGTGTGCAGTGCCCACGGAAGGCAGAAGACATTAGATCCCCCAGAACTGGAGTTACAGTTGGTATTAGCTGCTGTATGGACACTGGGAACCGAACCTGAGTCTTGTGCAAGAGTAGTCTGTTCTCTTAACTGCTGAGCCATCTCTCCACCCACCCCAAACCACAATTTTAAAAATAAGTGCTTTCATTTTTCAAATTTTCTATAATGTATTCAAGTACCCCAAAGTAAGAACTTCAGGCCCACAAATATGTGGAAAACGCTTAAGTTGCTATTTCCTTTGCTAGCCCAGAAAACAAATGAAAGACACAGCCCTGTATTCTCACTGCTTCTCCACAAACTGTGGATACAAAGGTTAAATAGGGAGAGGGGCTGGCTTTGCAGACCAAGTTCATAAATGGCCCTTCGCATCACAGTGCTCTCTCTTGCATCCCTCTGCCAGCTGCCCACAGGTGGAGACTGTTCTCCCAAGCACGGATAGAAATGACTACGCTGCTTTTGTGCTTCGCTCAAGCACATGCATGTATACGCACACCTACTCATGCATACACATCTTACATAAGAAAACATGCATCACATATATTCACATACACATGTTCACATGCACAAATGTTCACATACAAACATTCACATCCACATACATGCGTACATATTCACATTCACATCCACATAGTCACACACTCGCATGCACACAAATGCACATACACACATATCTACAATCACATCCCCATTCAAAAATATTCACAAACACATTCATTCATATATACATATCTGCACAGACACAAACAGATTCCTCCAAACTCCAGCTGCCTTATCCAGGATCTGTGAAAGGGGAAAACACTGCTTTGTGAGGGAGTACCCTATAGACACTGCCCTATGACAGGGCACTGAGATAGGCACCTAGAATTCCCCAACCTCTGAGACTCTGCCTAAGGAGCTGTCAAGTCCTTTTTGATTCAAATGAGAAGAAATCTATGCAGAGAACCCTGTTTTCTCCACTCATCATGGCTGGTTTTATCACAGAGAATAGTTGGGCAATCAGCTCTCAGAGCAGATGTGTCAGTGCAGCTGTGGTCCTCCCATGAAGACTTCCTGCCACTATCTATTTTTGTTCTGTGATGACACTCCCAGAGGGGTGGGAAAATCAGTTCTACGTTCCATCACAACCGCGTGTTTGGTGACAGTGACGCGGGTATGGAGCCTTATCAGATTGTAGTTGTTAGTCCAAAACAACACAAGAAACCAAGAGAGGGTTAGTACAGCACAGACGTTGTGCTTCTTAAAGAACGGCTCTGCCGTCATGTTGCAAATGCTGAGCTTGACTAAGAGGAAGACAAGAAGACCAGCTGGAAACCAGGTAAGAATCATGGCAACAAAAGCATTCTTTCTTCTAGACCAGAGCCTGCCTGGCTGAGGAACCCTCCGCATAGTCATCACAGACTATGTTCGCAATGGAGGACAGGAAGCCAGCATCTCCTGCACCTTGGGCCTCTACTGTTAACTGGCTGAGCCCCTGTTGAAGACCAGAGCCTTGGTCCAATGAGAGTCCCACACTGATTTCCAGAAGCCTGTGGTATTTCGCTGATGCCAGCCCCTTTGTTCCCTGCTCCTTCCCTGGCCCACCCTTGACTTCTGGTACCATCTCCTTTTCTGACAAGTCCCTGTTCCAGTCAAACCGCCATCCCCTGCCTATACCTGAGGCTTTATAATGTTCAGCCAGGTGAGCAGAAGTAACCACAAGTTGGGACTGGAGAGATAGCTCAGTGGTTAAGAGCACTGGCTTCTCTTGTAGAAAACTCAGGTTTGGTTCCCAGCACCCACATGGCAGGTAACAACTATCTGTAACTCCATTTCCAGAAGATCTGATGCCCTCTTCTGACCTCCGAGGGCATTGCACTCATGTGGTATACTCACATACATGCAGGCAAAACACTCATATACATAAAATAAAAATAAACAAATCACAAACTTTAAAAGAGGTAGCCACAGCGCGTGATCTGTCTAGCTCCTTTGGGGACGTCCATGGCCCTGACCCTCTGCATCCTTCTTCTGCTCACACAGTATCCTATCTCCATCACTTGCCCCAATATCAGGAAGTGTCCATTGTGCCTTCCTCTAAACAGAGAAAGTGCCAGAAGGTTTTTACCATAGCTGTCTGCCAGCCTCTGCCCAGGGACTTGAGCATGAAGCAAACTTCGCCCCTACAAAGTCTAAGCAGTGAGCTAGGGTGAGGGGTTTCCAGGTTCCTGCCGGCTCTTTGTTGGTCCCAGATGGGGGAAAGAGGTAAAGGACAATTCTGACAGAATGCCACAATGTACATTACTAACCTTGGCTCCCAGGAGACCCATGCACCTGGGCGTGCCCCGGGCCCTGCCAGCAGCTTCCCAGCTTCCCAGCTTCCACAGCTATGTCACTTCTTCTGCCATTTTTCCCACAAATTTTAACCATTTGAAATTCCATAGGTATCACACTTTTATGCCTCCTGATCTTTCTGCCTAGAAATTTCCTCTGCCCTGAGAGCTGTTTGGTTCTTCTTCCAGCTTTAAATTTTGGATAAGATCTGGGGTCACTCAGCGAAGCCCTCAGGAATCCAACAAGCACGGCTCATGGCAACTTCCCTTGAGCTAACGTGACCCAAAGAGTACCACACCTACTGATGCATTCTTCATACACTGTCATAATTTTTCTGCTCTTCAGCTTAGGGCTCCTTAGGGGCATAACTTGTGTCCTAGCTACTCCTATAGCACCTGAGTACAGTGGCATATAGTAGATACCTAGTAAAATATTTGTAGGCTGAATGGGAGGTGGGACAAATAGGGGTAGACTGGAAAATAGGTGAAATGGGTAGAATGATGGGCAGGTGAGTATATAGTAGGGAATGCATACAAGCATAAATTGGCATATGTGTCTCTGTGGGGGGAAGGATGGGGAGATAGATGGATGAATGAATGTGGATGGGTGGGTGGATGATGGATAGATATAGATAGGTAGATGAATATAATAGGTTTGTGAATGGATGATAGATGGGTGGATGATAAATGGGTGTATGTGGATGGGTGGATAAGTGGAAGGATGGATGGATGGATGGATGGATGGATGGATGGATGGAGATAGGTAGATGGATATGGATAGGTGGGTGAATGGATGATAGATGGATGGATGTAGATGAATGGATGATGGATGGATGTGTGTGGAGTGTGTGGATAGCAGATAATGGATGGATGTGTGTGGATGGCAGATAATGGATGGATAGCTGTGTGTGGATGGATGGATAGAGGTAAGTAGGCAGGTGGGTGGATGGATAGATATATGGATATGGATGGTGGTAGAAAGATGAATGTGTGTGTATGGCTAGGTGACTGGATGGATGCATGGGAAGTGGATGAGTGAGGTTATTATACTATGCAGCTGTTAGGTTACCTTCACACCCCTTCTCTTCTTTCCTGCTAAAGGAAAACATTAAAAAATGTATCCCTAAGAAGCCTAAATCAGTAAAATGTTTTCCTGGGGTCCCAGTACATACACAAAAGGAAGTGACTATTATCATCAAACTGAAATAGCACAATAGCAACAGACAACAGCAGAGTGCCAGTTCCTCTTGCTTATTTGGCCGGTGGCCAAAGACTCTACCTGCCCCTAAGGTACTCACCTTATCAATGAAGGCAGCAAACTTGTTGTTGAGAAACTTGATCTGTTCCCGTTCCTGCGTTTTAACTCTCTGAATTTCAGGGTCCACCTCCAGATGAAGGGGCTCCAGCAGGCTCTGGTTAATAGTCACCTCATGGATGCCCCCCGGGGGATAAGAAGGACCAAAACCTCCAAGCCCAAAATTGCTAGGCCCAAATCCACGACCCCCATAGCCACTTCCAAATCTGCCACCCCCGAGGCCACCACCTCCAAATCCACCCCCCACAAAACTTCTGCCTGCTCCAAACCCTCCTCCTGCTCCCCGACTCTGGCAGAAACCACTGGCGCTTCTTCCAACTAGGCTTCCAAAGATGCTTTTACTGCCACCCAGATTGTAGAGGCTCCTAGAACCAAACGCTGCTCCATAGCCACCACCACCATACCTCCCCCGGGCATGACACACAGACCCCACAGTCCGACTCCCACCTCCAAAGCCTGAGGCGGACCTGTTGCTATAGGCCCGCCTGCTTCTTGAGCTAAATGCAGACTGAGAACTAAACTGGTGACTCATGGTTGCTGAAGCAACCAGAGGCACAGGTAGCAAGGGCCCAGCTGGAAGGAGGCAAAGAGCAAGGAGAGAAAGAGCTGTGACTCTCTTGGAAGGGATCTGGCTCAGTTCCTATATATACACACACCTGCTGGGCTGGGTACCTTCCGAACCCTGGGAGGGGAGCATTAATGTTTAGTTTGCCTGCCAGTAACATCTGCTTAAAACCTCATACCTATGTGTTGCTGAAATTACTTGCAAACAAACTTCCCCAACCCGATCATTTTATCATTCATCTCTTGCTCCTGGGAGATCGAAGTACAGTAATCTCAGGATCTCAGTTGTTGGAAACTCCTGTGAAGTTTCTCCCCAAATCACAGATTGGTCTCTTCTTAAGAAGCTCCATCATGGGGTTGTTTCTTTGGGGGTGTGTCTGAGAGATATGGGGCAAAATGGAGGTGGCTAGGAAACTTAGGACCACAGCAGGGTGACAAGTGCACACACTAGCTGCCACATAGTGCCATCCTCGTGCGCAAAAGCTGTTTTTGATTTGTGTCAACAAAATCTTTTATTGAGCCTCTACCAATATTTAATAATGTCTTCTACACCTGGCGATATTCCCAAGTATTTTTCCTGTTTCATCATTTCTAAACTGACATAGACAATATTTTTGTAAAATAAAATGACTCATAATCTAAGGGAAATTTAAAGAGCAAAGATAAAACATACACTCTAACTGATTTTTAGGATTATTTTTAGGTTCAGTCAGCATAAAACTGTTATGCTGAAAATAACAGGAACGCTAAAAAGCTTCTAAGTGGTCACACTGAGTTCTGTACTTATAAGGGAAGCGGCCAAGTGTCCAGCCACCAACAACAGCCTGCGCTCACTCTCCGAGAAGCACTGTCCCAAACAGCAGGCTTAGGGTAAAGTTCATTCAATGTGTGTCAGTGTCCACTAGCATAAGTGTGTGTTGGCCTCTGGACACAAGTAGCTGGTGGATTTCCTCCAAAATGTAATAATAATTGTTTTAAACAGAAGAGAAAGAAACCCTAAATGCCCAACTTCAGAGAAATGACTAGGTGATGGTTTACCCACTTACACACAATGCTTTAAAACCAGCAGCCTGAAAAACCAGACCAAGAAAATGTCAGGATATATTGTTGCAGTGGGTCTATGCAGGTGAGGCAAACTCACAGGTAACAGAAAATGATTGTGAGACAATTTCTCCTAGGATTTCAAATGTCCTTTTACTTTGTCTTCATGCAACAAGTAGGTTTTGGGGAGCAGTAGTTGGGGCTGAAATCTCAAGTTCCCCAAAGTTGGGGCAGAATCCCAATCAAAGTAAGAAAGGCTAGGTAGTCTGCAAAAGCCAGAGAGGGGGCTTGGAAAAGCCGTGGGCAGAAGCACCCTGGGGCTAGGACAGTCTTGAGGGCAGCTGCAGGGCTCCATGCCTTCTGATCACCCTCCTGGGTGCTCTGAAAAGGGAATTATTTAGTGGGTCATCTCCAGGGACCACTGTGGGAGGGAAAAAAGAGCATGAGCCTGACATCTGGGGACAAAAGCACTCGTCTCAGCCCTCACCCTGCTTCCTCTTGCTCCAGAGCTACGGATGCGGCTGTCTTGTCTTTCCAGGGCTCCACACCTTAAGACATGTGAGGCACAGCACAGCAATATCCTCAGCAAGCACGGCCATAGCTGTGCCCCGTGACAACCGTTCCACGTTATCTGTGATTTTCAACTTCTGTTGGGACAGTCCTGGCAAGTCAGAACAGTTGGTCACTGGAGTCCTGGGCACCTTTGACCTACACACAGCCCTATTCCTAATCTTGATACCTTTGGGGACTTGAGGTAGAACAGTGAAACCAGATCCCCCTACCCCTGTTCAAAGATAAGAATAAACCAATAATAGCAGAGGACAGAAAGAAAGCGGCACTCTAGAACTGAACAGATAAGCACGAAAAAGTTTCCCAAAGGCCAGGATTCTGAGTCAAGCAGAGGCAGAAGCAGGGAAAATGGGAGAAAGGATGTGGGTCCCACACAGGTGGCAACAATGGTTGATGAAAAGATCATTGAGTTGAGCATCTTACAACTCGGCTTTGAATCCTGGCTGGGGGGTTAGACACCTGCCTCCTCAAATCTCAGTTGCAGGCTCTGAAACAACAGTAACACCAGCAGCATAGGTGACGCTAATGATGACTACTCAAGTACAAGGAGTAGCTGTCCACTCCTAGTAATCCCATGAATGGGTCTCCTTCCCCTAACAACTTCGGGAAGTTTTCCCTAGAGACTCCAGACCATGTGAGCCCCTCTCACTGCTGTGATGGTTCCCTGTACTGCTTGTTCACGTCTCTCTCTCTTCACCTCCATCTCCACACCCAACTAAATAAATAGGAAACTCCTTGATATTAAGACCAAACATGGCCCAGGAGCCCCTCCCTGAGAAGTGTCCACCAGATGCTGGCAGAGTCCTGTCACCTTGAATGAGAGTGCAGACTGACACATAGATGTTTTGGAAAACCAAGAGCTTGGGCCCCACATTGAGCAGCTTCCTGAGCCGAAGCCAGCCCTACCATATCCTGGCTCCGTGACTATCCTATTTACTAATTCCTCATTCCCCCTCCCCATTTCTCCCTGCCTACTACCAACAAATGTTGTCCTTAAAAGGAAAGTGGGGAGTCAGCTTGTCCCCACCTGACTCCCAGATAATCAAACCCAAGGGTGCCAAGAGGGTGAGGCCCTGAGTGACTATCAGCCACCAGGATCACAGTCTCAGCAGCAGCTGGGGGCAGGGTTCAAGAGGAGCTGCTGATGTAGCCAGCAGAAGCACCCCCAGAGAAATGCTCCCCATCTCACCCAGCATCTCCCAGGGACTGAGGGTGGATCCGTCAGGGGTGGAGCAGAGCAAGGAGAGAGGAAGAATCTCGCTCGCCAGCCCCCACCCAGAGAGCAGAACTGGGGTGTAGATATGAGGCCTTTGCTAGCTTTCAAATTGGAATTTTTTGACTGACAATCAGCAGAAGGAAAGCCGCGAGGTGGTACAGATGGGGAGAGAAGGTCCTGGACTGAACAGAAGCTTCAACCTTGGCTTCCCATCCAGCCTGTACCGCTTCTCCCTGTGTGTCAAAACCGGATATGCAATAGAGACTGCCAGGCTGGTGGCTTCGTGTCATAGGAGGAAGGGGGTACAGAGAGGACATGGTCCAAATTACAGAGAAGGATGGTGGTACAGCTTGGACTACAGCTCAGATGTCCTCCCTCACAACCCACAAAGAACAGAGAGGCCAACCAGGAAGTCCCAGCAGCCATTGCTCCTACAGTCTTGGAGACAGGCAGGTGGAAGGCCCTGTGACTAGAAATGGGAAGGTGGTTTCCTGCACATGGGAACAACCCTGGGGAACCTTCCTGATTTCTGTGTTAGGGTGGGTGTTGGGGTATCAACTAAAGCCCCAAAGCATCCAACGCCTCACCTTTGGCACCCCTTTGACTAGAACCCCAGGACCAGCCGGGGAACAACGTCCCAAGCAGTCTCTTCTCACCTTGTGAACTCTATCAAGCGCTCTTGGCCCCAGGAGTCCCCATGAGGCCTCAGTGCGGCTCTGAAGATTCCCATGGGGAAGGTCCAGAGAAAATATTGTTCCAGACGCAGGAAAGCTCTTCATCCAATGTGCTGGACACCCTGCCTGTTTAAACATCCTTCACTAAGGCTGGTAGCCATCTCTTGTCCCTAAGGCAAAGGGAGCAGCTGGGTAGGTGTGGGCCCAAAGGAAAATAAGGCTGTGGGTTACACCTGAACTGAATTCCAAGAGAAACAGTGGGGTCCCAGCTATGGATCACGGTTGTCGGGGCAGACAGCACTTTGATACATTAAATCAAGAGGGAGCCAGGAGAGACCCAAGGTTGTAAAGCTAGTTGCTTGGGGGTTCAGAATTCTGAATCCCTAAGGAGAAATATGCATCCTTTGTAAATTCCAAGTTCATGTACCACCTTGCCCATGTTGGAGAAAGTACAGCACTATACAAACATTTATAAAGAAATAACAATTTATTTTTCTTCCCTCCATTTAAAGAATAAGCAGATTCCTGAAACACTAACCATAAGCAATAATGACTCTTTGTTGGCATCTTACAATGTGCTAGGAGCTTGACAGATGGCATAGTTTGAGTCACACAACCGTATTTTGGGGGGAGGAGAAGTGTATACATGTTTATTCAGCCATGCATACGTGTAGCCACCAGAGGTTGATGTCAAGTATCGTCCTCTGCCACTCTCCACCTTATTTTGGGGGGCAGAGTCTCTCACTGAACCTGGAGCTCGCCATTTCTGCTATATTGGCTGGCCATCATGCCCTCATGATCCATCCATCTCCACACCCCCATCACTTGGGTTACAGACTCTTGTTACCACTCTTGGCTTTCTGTGTGGGTGCTGGGATCTGAACTCAGGTCCTCATACTTGCATAGCAAGCACTTTACCCACTGAGCCATCTCCTCAGCCCCCACTTTTTTTTTGAGAGAAAGAGTGGGGTTTCACATAACCCAAGTTGACCTCACACTTTCTATGTAGCCAAAAATGGTCTTGAATTTCTGATCCTTCTGCATCCACTTGCTGAGTGGCGTGACCAGCATGCCTGATTTATGCAGTCTAAGGATCAAAACAAGCTTCATTCATGCTAAGCAGGCACTCCACTAAATGAGCCACATCCTCAGTCACTCAACCACATTTTATGATGACTTTCAGTTGTAGGTTGGGGTGACCACACAGTCAACTACACAGCTTAAAGTCTGACCCCAAATCTCACCTGGGCAGCCTGATTATAAAGTCTGAGACCTTGCCACAGGACATTACTTTCTGCTTTGAGGGGTGAGTTTTGGGAACTCAACTGCTGGAATTTGAGTCTTGGATCCCCCCATACGAGCAGTATGACCCGCCACAAGTTCATTCAGTTCATCTGTCTCTCTGTGTTTCTGTTCCTTATTTGTAAAACCTAGGTAATAGCACTGGCCTGGGAAGATTGGAGGAATTAATTCTTGGAGAAGCTCTTACCATCATGCCAGGCAAATGACAAGAGTGTCAGTTTTAGTAGTTTGTTACTATACAATGAAACTCTCATCAACCGAGCTGTGTTTTCCATCCAACTTCCCATAACAAATTACAGCATCATCATTCCACCACTAAAATATAAGCTGTGATGCATATAAAAGATGTCAAAACACTTTCCTTTAATCTTCTATCCTGATGCTCCTCCTTCCACCTCCCAAGTGCTGGGGTCACAGGCATGTGCCACCACACCTGGCTCACATTCCATTCATTCATCTGTGGACACTGAAATGCATACTGTGTCTTGGCAATAAGCTCAGGACACTGATTTTATCTCCACTGCATATATACGCAGAAGGGAGGCTGTTGGAACATATGGTAGATGTATTTTTTAATTTTCTTGAGGAACCTGCATCCTGTTTTCCATAATGGCCAGCTGTGCCAAGCTTACATTCCCACCAACAGTGAGCAAGGACCCAACATTGCCAGTCTTGAGAGAATGCAAATGAAAACCACAGTGAGATAGCGCCTCACCCCTGTTAGGATGGCAACTATCAAAAGATAAGTGATCAGGAGTGTTGGCAAGGGTGTGGAAGAGGGAACTCTTGCACAGTGGGCTTGTTTCTGACAGGTGGGGCCACAGTGCCTCCGAGTGCAGGCTGTGTGGACAGTCTCGGCATTCTTCTCTCTCTGTGGTAGGCTATCCAAGGCAAGTTTTTACCTCTAGAGCTAGAATGCTCTCTGTTGGAGCCACAGTTACATATTATGTTATTTTAGCCTGGTGAGCACTGGGCTATCTCATAGTTGTACGTCTACTTAGTGGAGTTTCTGTGATCACTCAAGGTGTGTCTTCTCTTTCTGTTGATCTGACATCCTTTGTCAGTCCTTAGCTAGTGAGGACAAGACTTTACAAGGAAGGGACCCATGCGTGCGTTCCTCGACACTTTGGTCGTCTGCTTCCCCTCCCTTCATGCCTCTAGTTTGCCAGGGACCTCCCAGCCTTGCACTGAACTTGCGTTTTATCCAAGGACAACCAAAGGCCACACAATAGTGTTTCAACCAACGGTGGATCATATATCCCACGTTGGTCTCATAAGATTATAATGGAGCTTAAAAAACTCCTACCATTTAGAGATAGCGCAGCCATCATAATGTTGAAGCGATATAGGAGTCATGTGTTTGTGACAATACTACATAAACAAACCTACTGCTTTGCTGGTTATATAGCACACACAATTATGTAGCATGTGCAAGGCTTGATCAAGAACAAACAACTGTGCTCTTGGTTTACTATATTGTGCTTTTCAACATTGTTTTAGAGCATATGCCTTTTACTCATTTTTTTTTAAAGTGTGCTGAGGTCAGGTGTAATGGCACATACCTATACTGTTAGGAGGAGAGGTAGGAGGATCAGGAGTTCAAGTTCATCTTCAGCTACAAGGTAAGTTTGAGGCCAGCCTGGGATACAAGAGACCCAACCTTTAAAAAATTAAAAATTAGCCAATTAAGCCCAGCACTCAGGAGGCAGAGGCAAGCCTGATCTACACAGTGAGTTCCAGGCCAGCTGAGGTAACATAGTGAGACCCTGTCTCAAAAAACAAAAAACAAAAATATTTTTGTTTAATTAAAATAAAACTATGTTGTATTCTGTTACAGCAGCAGCAGTCTCATACATCTTCTGTTTACTGCGTCTCTAGTTGCACCCGTTGCTCTTGTGCTTGATTTAGTCTCCTGTTGATTTGCTCATGGTGGCCCTAGGAGGAATAGGTTGTTTCATATATTGCATATCCACCTCAGCCACCCAGGTATAGTGGGCCATACCATGTTGGTTTGTGTAAGTACACTCTCTGATGGTCACACACTGACAAAACCACCTAAGATCCCATTCCTAAGAACGTGCCCCCATCACATACCTATACGGCTGGATCTGCCTTGATTCTGTGCTCTTGTCAACGATATGGAGCACTGGGCTATCTCATAGTTGTATGTCTACTTAGTGACATACCAGGCCACTTGAGGTTCTTAGTAGGCTCTCATACCTGTGAGGGTTTCGAGGCTCCTCTCCACACCATATTGCACCTGCTCGCATAGATCCTCAGCATATATAAATTTTCCATCATAAAATATTTGAATTTTTGCAATTGAATGGTGTAATTTTGAAAATATTTGGCTACCAGCCACTCATTTGATTTGTTTAAAACATACTTGGAATTATTTAAAAATCAAGGAACTCTAACCTGAACTTTTTCTCACATGTAATGAACATTCTAAGAGTTCCAAATGTCATCAGTTGAAGGTGGGTATGGTGACACACACCTTTAATCCCAGCACTCAGAAGGCAGAAGCTCCTGAGATCAAGGCCAGCCTGATTTACATATCAAGTACCAGGCCAGTTGGGACTACAGGGAGACATGTCTCAAAACAAACAGACAAAAAATGTCATCAGTGAGTGTTCTGGATAGCTTTAGTGTGAACTCCTTGATTGAGGAATTGCCTCCATTGGTCTGGCCTGGGCCATGTCTTTGGGGCATTTTCTTGGTTGTTGGGTGATATGGAGGACCCAGCCCACTGTGGGTGCTGCCACCCCTGGGCAGGTGGTCCTGTATTGTATAAGAAAGCAGACTGAGCACAGGCCAGGAAACCAAACCAGTTAGCAGTGATTCCTCCATGGCCTGTGCTTCAGCTCCTACCTCCAGGTTCTTGCCCTGAGTTCCTACCTTTGGCTCCCTCAGTGATGAACTGTAACCCGGGAGATGCTAGCCAAATAAACCCTTTCCTCCCCAAGTTGGTACTGGTCAGAGTGTTTTGTCACAGCAATTGAAGGTAAACTAAGACAGTTAGGGAAGGAGATTATTCACAGTGTCCTGTGGGTACAAAGGCCCTGAGTCGCCACCAGAAACTCAATATTTCCTTCCCAAGGCGTCCCTGCTGGCTCAGAGCTCTATGTGTAAAGGGGACTCTATTACAAGAACCATACCAGGGGGCTGGAGAGATAACTCAGTGGTTAAGAGCACTGACTGCACTTACAGAAGCCCTGGGTTCAGTTCCAAGCACACACATGGTGGCTAACAACTGTCTGTAACTCCAGTTCCAGAGGCTCACACACCCTCTTCTCACCTACCTCCTCAGGCATTGCACAACTCTGGTGCACTTACACACATGCAGGCAATACGCTCATCACATAAAATAAAAATAAAATTTAAAAAAAAAACACACCATGATTTTGTCTTTGTTTACTGCTGAGTAGAACTCTATTGTGTAAATGTACCGAATTTTGGGACTAACGGGGAAGAGGGAGTTCAAAAGAGGTGGGATCATAGGAGACTGGTGTTATCCAGGGAGAAATGGGGAAAACGGGAGCACTTTACATGGGAAGAAGGCGTGGAGGAAGGGTTAGACCTGGAGAGAGAGGAGCGATAAGTAATACCTGGTTGGTATGAAAACCAGAGGGACTCATACTAGTCCAACAACCTAATGACAAGCACAGTATCTCAACACGGGTCCGTGTGCACAGCTGACGGCTGCATAAGAAACAGTGCCAGGCAGGAGAAACCTCCCTTTGAGCTGTTGGCCAGGGTGGCCCAAGAGACTCCCAAAATCACACAGGCTGCTGCCACAGCCCTCGATTGCCTCCCCAAACTTGAAGGTAAGACCCTACTGCTGAAGATATAATATACTTCGGACATAGGATTTGGTGCAATAAAACTGGAAATGACTGGAAGCTGTGTCCCCTGAAGGCGAGCTCTCATGACTTTAGAGAGCTGCTCTACAAGCTGCTAAGGGAGATATCCATCAATGGTCCAACGCAAGCTTCAAGACTGAATAACTTCATCAACAACTGGCACAGCACACAAAATTGGTGCAGTAGTAGCACTTTTATCTTGGGGACAATCAACAGCTACCTAATTGGACTAAAAGCCCACTCAGTGGGTGGAAACTCATGGATGGTACTGTAAACATAACCAAATACACATGGCCAGAGAGGTCATAGATCTTAGAGAAAACCCCAAGACTGTTACATTCCTATACTAATGTAGTTTCTTACTACGTACAAAATATGGACCCTTATATTTACAGACAAATGTCCCAGCCACCACTCCAAAGAAGCTTCTTTTGCACCTGACAGAGTCTATTACGGAATACCACAGCTAGTAACACACATCGTCCTTGAATTGCCCAAGCCTAAGTTGCACATCTACAACACAGCCTCTACACGGAAGGTTCATGGAACATAGAACAAGGGGAAAGAAGGTACTAATGAGTACCTCAATTCTCATTAGTAAAGCTCTCTCATGCAACAGAGGATCAGGAACACAAAAGGTCACAAATGGCCAAAGTGTAGAGATTAAGAGTCTCCAGAATGCTGGTCCTTGGACAGGACTCCTGTATTAAAATTCACCCACCCAGAGCTCAGGGACCATTGCAGAAGAGGGGGCAGAAAGAGTGCAAGAGCCAGGGAGGAGGTGCAGGACCATATGGAAACAGCTCCTCCAAGCTCCTGGGAACTTGCTAATAGGAACCTATAGCAATGGTGTCAGCACGCACAAGACCCGTGCAAACTCATGCAGACAAAAACCCAGCACAGAACTGGGGAAAGGGACAGCAGGCCCCAATCTTAGCTGAAGAAACATTGGCAACTGATCACTGCTGGGTGAGGAAGAGCTGATCTTCCTAAACCGAGAGACTCCTGATAGGCTGACTAGACCTCAGCAGATGAACTTGCACTGAGGGACATCTGGTGACACTAACTTGACACAAATGACAGAATGTACGAATTCCAGTGAGGGGCTATGGGAGGGTGCCAGTGGGGAAGAGGGTATAAAGATGATTAAGATTTGTTGAGATGTTCTATATGAAATACACAAAAATTCAATAAAATTTTTTTAAAAAAACAGACCAGTGGGAAGACAGCTCCTTTGCCCAAAAGGCACAGTAGAAAGGCTCAGAGGCCAAGCTTCCCTCCTGGATGAGATATCTAGGTACCTTGATGGGGAGGCAGGATTGGAGTCAAAGGTCAAGCCTAGAGATGAGGAGAGTGGCACAGCACCAGCATGTCCCTTTAGGAAGCTGGTCTCAATTGCCACGCTGTCCACCTTGGCCAGCAGCTCCACTTAGCCAAGTAGGTGCCACTGATGTTCTGGGAGGTAACTCAGTTGTTGCCAGAACCACAGTCTGCTTTACCAAGAACAAAACAAAGGAATAAGAATTGCTGCAAGAAAATGGGTTCATTTACGGTGTGGCCAGAACTGGACAGAAAAAGGCTCAGCCTCTCTTTGCTTGCTGTACCTGTTACAATTTATAGAAAAACATAAAAACAGGAGACGCCTGTGAGGTCAGTCACCAGCTCGGTGTGATGAACACCTCCTGGGAGATGGTTCATCCTGTGGCACCCCACCTTTGGCTCCAACTCTTCCTGTTATTCTCACCCCCAGGGTGAAAGCAGAATTTCCTGGAGAGATTTAATTTGTTTTACTTTGGGTTGGGTTGTTTTTTGATTTTTGTTTTGTTTTGTTAGTTGGTTGGTTTTCACTAGACAGGATATCTCTGTGGCCCCAACTGGCCTGGAACTCGCTGTGTAGAACCAGGCTGGCCTCCAGCTCACAGAGATCCACCGGCCTCTGCCTCCCAAGTGCTGGGATTAAAGGCGTGTGCCACCACACCCAGCCTTTATTTTGGTTATTTGAAACAGGGTACTCTGTACCCCAGGCTTGCCTGAAACTCACTGTATAGCTTAAGCTGACCTGGAACAATCCTGCTTCAGCCTCCCAAATGCTGGGAACGCAGATGTGTGCCACCATATCCTGTTCAAGATTTTATTTCTTTAAGGTCCTTGCTAACACCTCTTATCTGTATCTGTGTCCAGTCCCGGGCACTAGAGGAAAGAACAGGAAGGAGATCCTTGCCCCCCTTCAAAACCTCAGCATCTTCACTATTCGCTAGGGCCCCAATTCCTTCCCTAAGTTTTCCACTGATCTAAGACACTGAGGTGTGGCAGCCAGGACCAAATAGGGTCACCACTGAAGGGAAAGCCAGGTCCCAGCCCAACCCAGCCACTAGTGGGGCCTCAGCCTCCTTAAGCTTTAAGAATGGGTTCACCCCGGACCTGCTACAGACTTGGAGTTCAAACAAGGTGGCAGGTGGGAGAAGGGGACATCAGTGGACTGACTGCCCCTGTGGCCACCACTTGCTCCACTTCCCCGCGGTGCGCATTTCCTAATGAAAGGACTCTGCTGCTTACAAATTAATAGCTTTGAAGCTCCCAATTTGGAGAGGGTACAGACCACGTGTACTGATGCATCCCTGATGATGAAGGTAGTCAGGTCTGCAGAAATGGGATGGAGGGGGATTGGGACTGGGGTTTCACAACATGGAAAGTTGCTCTCTGCATATGTGCAGCTGATCTTCACTGCCATGGGGCACCCTATGTGTTTCCACCCAGAGCTCTGCCTACAGCATAAGACCTGACTCAGAACACCAAATGTGGGCCTGATAAATGGACTTTACACCTGTCCAGCACAGTCCTCAGGAGGGCATTTTATGTCCTTTGTTCTCCAAAAGGGGGATGGTTTATGTGCACCACCTCACTGTTTCTGGTCAGGATAGAGGGCCTGATATTGTCGGCTTATAGGCAGAAGAGTTACTATGAGGGAGCCACAGACTGTGGTGATACCACACAGTTCACAGCTTCGGATGACTGTAGTCCCCACTCACCTACTCAGCAGCTCCCACAGGGCAAGCACCACCTCCAAGTTGGGCACGCCTTACCCTCTTCTGGCTGACTGTCCCCAGATCCTGTAGACCACGATGGATATTCTAACTTGAAAACTTTCTCCCTTGTCCTTTCACCCCCAATCACGCTATCACTGAGGAACCAGCAAAAGGTCAAGTTCACCATGATGCCTTGCATGGTCACACTGGCCCCTGTCTTCCAGCTCCTGGGACACCTATCCCCCTACTATGCACATAAGTGAAAAGAAGACATCTCATACCCAGACAGTCAGTACAGAGGCCCTTGCAGGTAGGTCCCATCCCTAGCATATACCCCACCCCCAGAACTCAGCCAGTCTGATGCAACTTTGGAAGTTCTTAGTTTCCAAATATAGCTTATTATCTTATCATTTTATGAGCTTGTCTGCCGGGGGCACTTCATAGAACCTGACAATCATGGAGTGCCCTCACCTTTTCAAAGCCTTTTTCACTTATCTGATGTGACAAACACATGGGCAGCATGCCATCCACAGAATGCACACACCCTTTGTGACTCGGAGACAGAATATTTTCATTCCGTCTGTGACCCCAAGTGAAGGTAACAAAAGCACCATGATGAGCTAGATTTGAGGACAGATGCAGCCAGAAGGTAGATTCCATCCCAGAAACCCAATGGCTCTGCACTCTACCAGGAGGAATGAAAATTTAAATAGAAATCAAGGGCCAGGTGCAAAGAGTCCATCAGTACCCTATTCAGAATCCAGACCGGAATTTAGAGCCTGTTTCCCCTCTGGTGCTTTGTCCCCTTCAAAGGGGAACTGGTAGGTCTGAGAGGTAGCTTGAGGGGTAAAGGTGCTTGCCTGGGGACCTGAGTTTAAATCCTGGAACCCATGTAAAAAATTATCTTCTGACTGCCACACAAGTGCTATGGCACACACACCCACACACATCACACACATAGACACAGACACACACAATAGTAATAGATGATAAAATAAGAAGGAATTGGCTGATATCCGTTTGCTCTTCTCCAAGCATTCTTCCATCCATGAGCAATCAACTGTCAAGCAGCTGGTCTTTCCAGGCACCAGGCTCCCCCGCAGACACAGCAATGGATGAACTCAGTCCATGATCTGAGGCACTCACAGTGTTGTTGAAGGACCATCAGTCACGTAAACAGCTCCTGCAATAACTAGGCGTGGTGGTGCATGCCTGTAGTCCCAGCACTCGGGAGGCAGAGGCAGGCGGATCTCTGTGAGTTCAAGACTAGCCTGGTTTACATAGCGAGTTCCAGGAAAGCTGGGGCTACAGGGAGGCCCTGTCTCAAAAAGACCAAAAAAAAAAAAAAAAAGAATACATTAAGTCAGGGTTATTGACAGCAAACCAAGTACCATGGACACAGAAAGGAAGAAAAGCTATGAAGGGATCGCAACAAAGGTAACCTGAGCTGGGGTGTTAGGGGCGAGTGGCAGTGGAAGCGCTGCCTGAGCTATATGGGGAGTGAGGTGGTCACAGTGTCGGAGAGGTTCCACATCTTTTCAGAGTAAGAGACGTGGAGGTGGAGGAGGGCTGACCGGGAAGGGGCTGAAAGTGTAGGTCAGAGGTGACCATGATGGCCTGTCTGTGTCATCTGGTGGAGTGGGAAGGTGCCCTCAGGGATGTCTGCACATCAGAACCACTGGGCAGCTTTTAAGAATTCCAGACCCTTGTACATCACTTCTGGCTTCCCGAATAAGAATCGTGGGAACTGTGGCCCAGGTACCTGTATTTTTCAAAGCTCAAATTTGCTTTAATTCTTACAGACTAACTCTTATAATGGAAGCAACTTTACTAAAGGAGGAAAGTTCCATGTCTGGACTGAAAGAATGATGAGACTGTCACCTGGCCTGTGTCCAAAGCAGATACAGCATTACCTAGTCCAGGATGCTATGAAAAGAATTCAGCTTCAGGTGTGCGAGTAGATGGTGGGAAGCAGCCACAGTGGCTGGAAAGAGGAAGGGGGCTTCCAAACACTCCACTAAGAGAATGAGAGCCAGGCATGGGGGTCAGGCCTGGAATCCCAGAATCAGGAGCTGAGGCAATGGGATGCAGAGCTCCAGGCTGCCTAGGTAACAAAGTGATACTCTTACGAGAGAGAGGAAGAGAGAGAAGAGGAAATGGAGAGAAGGAAGAGGAGAGGGTCAAAGGGGAGAGGACGAGGGCAAAAAGTCACATGATAAAATATTCCCAGTGCAAATATTCTCTTTATGAGACTGAGTATAGAGCTCAGTAGTAAAGTACTTGCCAAACATGTGCAAGGGCCTCTTGGGTTTGAGACAGACAGACAGACAGACAGACAGACAGACAGATGATATAAAACCCCAGTGCTAGAATGAATATATATATATATATATATTCACAATACCTATGGACTCAGAAAGATTAAGATAAGCCAAAGAAACCAGACATCAAAGAAAGCATTCTGCAAGAAGCTTTAAAAGGCCAGTCTAACCTACGGAGACAGAAAGCAACCCAACCCTGGCCTGGGACTGAGTGTTGGCAGATGATCGACTGCAAAGGGGCATGGGAGAGATTTCAGACCATGCTCTGTTTTTACGGTGGTTATGAATACATATCTGTCAAAGCTCAAAGAACTGCACTTGGAAAATGGGCACATGCTTATTTTGTTATTACATGCAAATTATGCCTCAATGAAGTCAATTACAAAATGAGACAGAAAAGAGAAAATATTCATGTTTAAGACAGCATGAAGTTGGAAATGTAGCCGAGCACTTGCCTAACCTGCATAACGCCCTGGGTATGCTCTCTAGCACCACAAAGAGGAGAGAGAGAGAGAGAGAGAGAGAGAGAGAGAGAGAGAGAGAGAGAGAGAGAGAGTTCTGAGGTGTTCTTTGACATAGTTATTCTAAGAGACTTTATTGTACCATATGTTCATACATACACCAGACCATGAGTATATGTCAAGCGCTCCATGCTTAAAATCTTATTCGGCCACCACTCCCATAGTACCTGGACTGAACTGTTGCCCAATGAAATCTGAATGAATGTATGGATGAAGTGGAGTAGGTAAACTCATCCAGGAATACTATGCAACATGGAAAAATAGGGCAACAAAGAATAATTCCAGGATAGCGTCGATTGTAAATACTTTTTATTTATTTTTGACTACAGACTATTTGAATCAAACTGAAAACAATGTAGCAAATGCTTGAGTGTTCACCACCAGTGGCCAGATGCTAAATGTTACAAACAGTACCGCCCAATTTGATAGCCATATGAAAGAACATATCACATGCAAAATTCCAGCACAGATTAGAAAGTCAACGTCAAAGTTGAGACAATAAAGCTTTTAGGAAAAAAAGACATGAGAAGCAACACATGAAAGGAACTTTGACGAGTTTGAAGAACTAAAATATAAGCTTATCAAATCGCTTCATTAAGACAGCAAAAGGAGGATCAGAGGCAAAGCCGCTTGCTGCACAAGCTTGGAGACTTAAGTTCAGCCCTTGGAATCCACACAAAGGTGGACGGAGAGAACCAGCTCTATAAAGTTGTCCTGTGACCTCCACATGCATGCTGTGGCACGTGTGCCCACCCCCATCATTCATACGCGCAAACATACACACTAATAGTAAATAAAACTTTAAAGAGAGCAAAAAGACAGCCCACAGAGCAGGAAAAAATACTTGTAATACATTTATATATAACATATGAAAAACACCTATAAATTCACAAGAAAACCTCAGACAATGCACCAATTTAAATGGTAGACAAAAGACAATATGAAATGGCCAATGAAAGGAGCGGCATCATCAGTCACCATACAGCATGCAAATTAAAACTACGAAGAAATCTAACAGTACTGGTTCCAGAAAAGCCAAGACACAGAAGAAAGCACCATGTGTTGTCAAGAAGGTGGAGCCTATGCTCCAGAAGCCTCTGTGAGAACCACGTGGACCTTCTGCTAAAGATGAACACCTACGGACCCTGCAGAGAACATCTCTGCTGCTAGGAAGACACAGAAATCCAGTGCATGTATGACCCCAAAAGGATGAGTACTAGAATGTTCATTACAGCTTCATGTGAATAACCAAAAGTCAAACTGTAACCAATGCACATCGGTAGCAAAGTAGGTGCATAAACTGAGGGTAGTCACCCAGTGAAATGCTAACAAGACAAATGTTCAGCTACGGTGTGGATGAATCTCACTCTTTAAGTTGAGAAAAGCCCAAACATAAACTATGATTCCAGATATACAAAGACCGAAGACACTAACCCATGCTGTTCAAGTAACTGTGCCCTGTAGGTGTGGGGCGCAGTTATCCTGGGGAAGCCCAGACAGGAGTTTCTAGGGTGATAGGAATGTCTATTCCCTGATCCAGGTGTGAGCTACACAGGTGGATTCAGTTTGTGAAAACATATCCAGCTGCACCCTTGGGGCCCTACTCTTTACATCTGTATTATAGCTCAACAAAAGATTTTTCCAATGTCACACAAGGCCAACTTCTAAGTTGAGAACAGAGGAAGGAAGGAAGGGAAAGAAACAGTGGACACAACAAAAAAGGCATAGAACGTGAAGAAGAGAGGTGCAGTGGGTAGAGCCTTAAGGATTAGGCAAGCAACCAAAGGTAGGCCATTCCCCGGACACAGAGTAAGCCTCTGAGACAGGAGTGGGGCCCTCAGGTGAAGGGTAGAGCAAGATCTCACATCAGAGACTAGTGAATGGAACTGGTCAAACTTACATCTTCTCAATGTTCCCCAGAGGAGTGAAGAAAACCATAAGGGGTAGACCCTGGCATTGTATGTCCTGAATCAACAGTTCAGCATGCCTCATGGGCCTGCCTTGAGGACCAGCAAATACTGTTGGTTGGGTCTCCAGGGGTTTCAGAACATCTCAGAGGCAGGACAAAGCTATGGCCTCTGGGTCATCAGGTAATATTTCTGTTGCACTGAGCCAGAGGGATATGGAAAAAGATGAGAGCCTAATGTGGGCCAAAAGGATGCAAGAGACCAATTCCATGGCTCCCTTGTTTCCAGTGAAAGTGCAAAGATTGGCTCCACTGGTCAGATTTTGCAGATCTGAGACTCTGGCTGAGAGTTATCACTGGCTAGAGGCCAGGACCCAGCTAGGCCAGTGCAGGACTATAATACGAGGACTGCAGCTTCCTGGGACTGGGAAGGTGGCTTCAAGACACATGAGAATCAGGCCTGTAAGTGACCAAACAGAGTGCTTAGCAGATCACCAAAGTTGAGAGGCCAGACAGGAAAGCAGGGCCATCCCCCCAAACTTTGTGCTCATGGGTGTTCAAGGATTCCATTTTCTTTCATGTCTCTGTCTGAATCTGCCTATGACGTCCTCTATCCCCAATAAATTCATCTCTGAGACAGCTGTCTCTCCATCTCCTTTCCTTCTCTTGACCCTTGTACCACCAAACTCTGCAAGATGACAGTGAATCAAACTGGAGAAGAAGGAGGAGGAAGAAGAGGAGGAGGAGGAGGAGGAGGAGGGGAGGGGAGGAGGAGGAAGAGGGGGAGGAGGAGGAACAGGAGCAGGAGGAGGGGGAGGAGGAGGAACAGGAGCAGGAGGAAGGGGAGGAGGA
>NW_008343671.1:180351-190400 GCF_000622305.1 Nannospalax galili | reverse complement strand
GAAGAGGAGGGGGAGGAGGAGGAAGAAGAGGAAGAAGAAGGGGAGGGGGAGGAGGAGGGGGGAGGAGGAGGAGGAGGAGAAGGAAGGAGATGCCTATAGTAAACATCCAACGCCTGGTTAGAGATGAGGACCTTGCTGAGGAAGAGAGTGAGGGCAAATTTCCAACAGAGCTGAGGTCAGGGCTGAGAGCAGACGGGTTATGATCCCATAATTCACCCGCTATAGGGAAAAGTATCACCCCTCACCAGAAAGTGACTTTAGCGAGATTTCTAGTAGCCTTAGTTTAGGGAAGAACAGCCTTGGGGACTCCGGGTCCCAGACAAGTAGTAGTAAGTGGTGAGGTCTGAAGAGCCATTCACCAATGTCTGGATCATTCATTCTGTCACATCCTTTGTCCTTCACAGCTGGACATGTGGAGACAGCAGTGAACACAACATTGCTCCTGAGCCCAGCATCTTCACTGTTCATTAGGAGAAATGGAAGAATAACTTTTAAAGTAGCATGAAGCCATGATGTGACATGGGAAAGCATGGGATGCCTCGGGGCCCAGAAGATCGAGGCTAAGCAGAGAAGAGTGGGCTTGGCAGGAAGCCGAGTGTGTAGCTGGCCAGAGCTTAATATAAGTAACAAGTTAGTTGGACAGTAAGAGCAGACTCCAAAAACAATTTAGCCATTTGAAATTGAACCATCACTAAGAAAGACTTAACTGAGATTATTGGAAAACCCTGCACATACATTCAAACAAAACAGCTGTACAATTCGGCATGGGAGATTCAGTTTCACAATGACTGTGGAACATGGTGCCAGCACAGCATGAGTCAGCAACAGGAAGGAGCTCCCAGAGGCACAGGCAAGGCCAAGGATGTGCAGAGAGAAGCCCTGGGCTGACCCCTTTCCTGGGCTAACCAGACCTCACTTACAGGGCTGGGTTCCGTGAGTGACCACCTAAGATGTCAGGGGGCATCTCAAAGCAGAAAATAAAAGTATTCCAGTGTAAAAGATGAAGGGAAAGCCACGTTCACCTTTATAGACTCACACACAAGGGATCAAGGTTGCCCCTCCCCAGAACCTCAGATAAAGAGCTTAAAGCCATGAATGAAGTTTACAAGGCTCCTGTGAGAATGAGGAGCTCCTACTGCAGGCAACTGGCTGACCCTGTGGGTGGTGTTTTGAGGGAATATACGTGTCTAAAAGGGAGTCCTCTTGATGACTTCTGAAGTCATTTCTAGTCTTAAGAGTCAGTTCCTCCGAAATAACAATAGTAACCCTGGAAATAATGATGATCAAATCTCACTCTTGTTATATTCATGAGCTGTGCCAAGCTCTAACAGATGCTGCGCCATTTATCAGGTCTACTGGTCAGCAAGTGCTTAGTGAATGCACATTTCCTCTCCAGCGTTGTGGCACACAGACATGACCTGACATAGTCCCTATCTTCAAAAAATGTATAACAAAATTGACACTCAAAACTCACAACCACATAGCACAGCATTAGTTTGACCAACTCTTGTTTTATAAGGTGATTTTAGATTTATTGTTTCGTTCATTCCTTGAAACATCCCTGTAAGGAAGGGTCTATTTTATTATCAAATTAATGAATAATAATGCTGACATTTTAAATCGCCTGCTTGAGCCAGTGAGATGGCTCAGCAAGTAAAGGTGCTTGCTGCCAAGCCTGAAAACCTGAGTTCAATCCCCAGGATTCACGTAGTGGAGGGAGAAAACCAATCCTTGCAAATAGGTCTCTGACCTCCACATGAGCACTGTACCCACATGTACAGTATACCCACACACATATACACTCAATAAATTAATTAATTAATTAATTAAATAAATGCAAATAAATAAATAATGTGTTTTTATTGTAATTGAATCACTTGCTCCCTCTGGGAGCACCCAGTTTCTTATGTCACTTCATCACTAACACATCCTTCAAGGATCCTCAGCTTTTTCATTTTTTTCACATTCCTCTCATCCATATAAAGGAATTAAATTAGAAATAATACACAAATGGGACAAATTTTAGGCCTCTTTTAGAGTTGTGCTTTGGATCAGGTGTTTATTTGATCTTATACATGAAATCTTCAAGCCCAGATGCAAGAAGAAGAAGAAAGGAGGAGGAGGAGGAGGAGGAGGAGGAGGAGGAGGAAGAGGAGGAGCTCAGAGAAGTTGAGTTAGAGGGCCATGGTAGTACCAGACTCTTAGAACCAGACTCTGTATCTCTCTATATCTCTATGTCTCTCTTATCTTCCCTGTCTTAACAGAGAGAGAAAGGGGAGGGCGGTGCAGGCACAGAGACAGAGAGAGACAGAAAAACAGAGACAGAAAAACAGAGAGATACCTGGACCCATTTCAGCACCACGGACAGAGAAGCACTCCCTTTGATGGAGCAGAGACGCCAAAGGGCTCTGACTGAGGTAAGCCTCTGCCATAAAAGACCAGAGACCTCTCTTCTCTTAACACATCATCAGGAAGCAGAGCTGCACACATTTGCTAGTACAGCACAGAAGTTACAAGTGTGGGTTCTGGAGCCCATATTCTATCATTTGCTGACTTGCCTTTGGGTCAATTGAATCATTTTATACAGAGATTGGATGAATTCAATTCTAATTCCCTCCCCTTCCTAGTTACATTACTTTGAGTGAATTGTTTAACCTTGGTTTCTATCAACAAGATAAAGATTACTATGGCATCTTCTCAGAGCTGTTGTTAGGACTCAATTATTTTAAGGCAGGTCTTGGTGCACAACAAGCATTTAGTACATATTAGCTCTTATCTAAATGTGACATCCTTGTGGACAATGACAGAAAATCATCTCTAGAACATCAACCAAATCGCAAACCCTCTTGTCAGCACAGTTCTCATTCTCCAAAGTTTACCTGCAGGGGTTATTCAGGCTTCCCTGGTTAAAAAAAAGCAGGTGTGTGTGTGTGTGTGTGTGTGTGTGTGTGTGTAGGTGTGTGTGTAGGTGTGTGTGTGTGTGTAGGTGTGTGTGTGTAGGTGTGTGTAGGGGGTGTTTGTGTGTAGGTGTGTGTGTGTAGGTGTGTGTGTGTAGGTGTGTGTGTGTGTAGGTGTGTGTGTGTGTGTAGGTGTGTGTGTGTAGGTGTGTGTGTGTGTGTGTAGGTGTGTGTGTGTGTGTGTGTAGCTGTGTGTAGGTGTGTGTGTGTGTGTGTAGCTGTGTGTAGGTGTGCAAATCTGTGGAGGTCACAGGACAAAGGTCAAAGAACAACTTGTTAGAGTCAGAGTCAGGTATCAAACTCAGATCCTTATGCTTGGTGGCATGCATTTTATTCATTGAGTCAACTTGCTGGCCCCAAATAATGCTGCTTTGAATGTAGGAGTGCGAATGTCTCCATGACCCTGCTTTTATTATTTTAGCTGTGTGTAGGTGTGTGTAGGTGTGTGTAGGTGTGTGTGTGTAGGTGTGTGTGTGTAGGTGTAGGTGTGTGTGTAGGTGTGTGTGTAGGTGTGTGTAGGGGGTGTTTGTGTGTAGGTGTGTGTGTAGGTGTAGGTGTGTGTGTAGGTGTGTGTGTAGGTGTGTGTAGGGGGTGTTTGTGTGTAGATGTGTGTGTGTGTAGGTGTGTGTGTGTAGGTGTAGGTGTGGTCAGAGAAGCAGGAGTTGGAATTATAGTCAAAAGACTCAGGGGAATTGGTTATGTGTGCCCAGGGAAATCTGGCTGACTCATTCCGTCCTGCATTATAAACCATGCCTAATTATATCTGAGTAGCAATGATTATGTAAAGCTAGGAGGAACCGTTAGAAATGCCTCAAGTTCAAGTTGTCTACATACATCTCTTACACAGAAAGTCAGACAGACCCTGCATCTTACAAAGCATGTATGAAATAAGTTTATGGGTGTTCAAATGAGGAGTATTTGGTCTTAACTGTGAGTAATTCCAACTTTTTTATGTGTATGAGTGTATTGCCTGGATGTATGTAAGTGTGCTCATGGCATGCAATGCCTATGAAGGTTAGAAGAGGGAGTCAGCCCTCCTGAAACTAGAGTTAGGGACTGTTGTTAGCTGCCATGTGAGTGCTGGGAACCAAACCCTGGCCCCCTGCAAGGGCAGTCAGTGCTCTTAACCACTGAGCCATCTCTCCAGCACAAGTAATCCCAGTTTTAATAAGAGGAATCATTATGTTCACAAACTGGGACACTAGAACAGATTATTCATGGGTTCCACTAGTGGGAAAAGGAAGTGTCCAGAATAAAAGAGAAAGCAGGTAAGCTAGAAAGACTGACTGAATTCGCATAGCAATCCTTACCCACCCCTAGCGGGCTTTACTGAATGTCATAGGCAAAGGTTCACTGTTGAGCAGATGGTTGCTAATTTCCTCACAAAATTTTTATATACTGCCAGTTGTCCCTCGTTCTTTAACCTCTGAAGTGTTCAAGGATTCCAGAGCCTTCTCCACACTCTCCAGGTTACCAGGTCCAACCAGAAGAGAGGTAGCCTCCCATCCAATCTCGGTCAAACATCCGGCTGATCTGCTGGTTCCTTCATGCTGTGCCTCAGACCAAGTTCCTAAGAAACATGCTGAGATGTAGGTATGGAGAATGTTCTATGATCAACGTGGAGGGAGTGATAAATGAAGCAGGATTACAGTAAGAGAACTGAGCTGATATGTATTTGGGTTGACCACCGCAAAGTTCTCAGCCAGCCCGATATGGAGTGAGACCTTGGGACCTGACACTGGGGAAGAGTTCCAAATAAGAATAAAAATCTGTACTCAGAAAGAAAATGATGGCATCCTTGAGTGTGTGAGTGTGTGTGTGTGTGTGTGTGTGTGTGTGTGTGTGTGTTACTGTGTAAAGATACATTGGCAAAGTTCTTCCAAGCTAGATTGCAAATTATTTGAAGATAGAAACTGTCTGTGTCCTCTTCATTCTAGGAAATAATAGGCACTCAGTTTAGTTGTTGAATAACTAAATGGACAGTAGTGATGTCATGATAGACTAGGTAACTATCAGGGAAGAAAGCAGTATCTATTATAAGATTGCTCTGTGAAATGTATGTCTATATGTTTATAATTCTGTATATTATGCATGTATGCATGCATGTTGATGTGTGACTTTTCCCAGGGAGACATGAACAAGTATCTATCTACCCCAGACAGGCTATAACAACGAAGCAAAGCAATGATTCCACCCAACTCTAGTTTGGGTTAGTCAGTGAGTTACTGGGGTTCCCTAAAGAAACATGGGTGATTCGAAGGTTGCTGCTTCACCAAGAAGCCTACCCCAGTATGGGTGACAATTCATAAAATCTGTATCCCTGGAGGTCCTTGCACACCTTGAAGTTAACTCCACTAGAGAAAGCTTCCTCTCCTCAGGGAATATGTATTGATTTGATAAACTTAGGGAGAAGCCTTGTGAGTCATAACTTCCTGAGCCTCATAGGCTTTATGAGCTCCCTACACCTCTAACTTTTGTAAGTCTCCCTAGTCTTATAAACCTCTCTCCTTCCTGCAGAAAGGAATATTTCAATTTAGTTGAAATGCCTACATGACTTGTAGGATGGTCAAATTGTAAGAAAGGATGTTTTCTTTTTATCTGGTGAAATTTTATACATTTTGCTATAAGTAATGTGCTGCTTTTAT
This sequence comes from Nannospalax galili, assembly GCF_000622305.1. Classification (NCBI taxonomy): domain Eukaryota; kingdom Metazoa; phylum Chordata; class Mammalia; order Rodentia; family Spalacidae; genus Nannospalax; species Nannospalax galili. The sequence goes on along the minus strand of NW_008343671.1, from coordinate 184,798 downwards.
AACCTAGAAGAAAACTTTGAAAGAAGATAGAGAAGCGTGAAGGATAATTGATGAGAAATAAAGTAGTTACCAACAACAGATGGATTGTGTCCTAGAGACATAACTGATAGGGTTTCCTATCACTTTGGGAAGGCTTCCCTCACCTTCTGACCATCCCACACAGGCGAAGACCTGCTTTATGGACCTTGCTGCCTTGGCAGATGAAGAGCTACCCTGGTTCTGTCTTCAAGTGAAACATGGATCTGAAATGTTCTGCCAGACTAAGGAAGCCGAGGACTACCAGTCTCCGAAGACTTAGAAAGATCTCACACTCCCAACCCCAGCCCAGTCTCAGACACAAAGTCCTCACTCTGGAAGCTTCTGTGGTGCTGCTCTGTTGGCACGTAGTCAAGTCTCAGCTGTGTCACGAGAGTGGAGCTAATCGAGGAAGGCTCCTGGGATTTTGTGTGGACAGTCAAACTCCATCTCCTTGTGGACTACCAGTCTCCGAAGACTTAGAAAGATCTCACACTCCCAACCCCAGCCCAGTCTCAGACACAAAGTCCTCACTCTGGAAGCTTCTGTGGTGCTGCTCTGTTGGCACGTAGTCAAGTCTCAGCTGTGTCACGAGAGTGGAGCTAATCAAGGAAGGCTCCTGGGATTTTGTGTGGACAGCCAAACTCCATCTCCTTGCCCTACATGATGCCCAGACATTTTCCCTTGGCTTTGTTCAAACTTCCCCTCCCAACATGTCTTTCTAGATTGATGCTCTCCACCAGTTTCCAGTATCCTCCAACCTTTTACTCCCTCCATCATCTCTCTCCACAACAGTTCACAAGGAAGTCAGCTTTCAACTCTGTCCTGCCTGATTCGGGTTCAAGGAGAGGATCTGTTTTCCTTATTCACCTCTATTCATCCTTTAACTGATGATCAGACCTTCCCTGCATTCCCCATCTCCTATGAAGGGCACTGAAAGAGCACGTGGAATTGAGCTTTTACACACTGTACAGGTGGTGTGGTGGTTTGAATTAGAAATGTCCCCCTTTGGCTCAAGTATTTGCATACTTGGTCCTCAATTAGTGGCACTGTTTGGGGAGGTCATGGAACCTTCAGATGGTGTAGCCTTGCTGGGGGAGTGTGTCACTGAGGTGTGGCTATAGCCTTGCCCCACTTCTAGTTCACTCTCTTTACTTCTTGACCATGGTTGGAGATGTGACCTCTCAGCTTCCTGCCCCTGCTGCCATAACCTGCTGCCTGCTGCCATTCCTCCCCACCATGATGGACTCTTCTCCCTCTGGAATCACAGGCCAAAATAAACTAGTCTATAAGTTGCTTTTGGTCATAGTATTTTATCACAGCAACAGAAAGCAAACTAATACAGGCAGATGAAAGCCAACGTGCTCCATCACTGAACTACATCCCCAGTCCACCATTCGTTCATTGTTTTGTTTAATTTTGTAATTGGCCAAGAACCTGAGCAGGGTAAAGAGAGTGTTATGTATTGACTACATCAGACCCCAAGGACTCTGTTTGCAGAATTTGCTGTGTCCAGCTATTGTAGGAATGGAGCAAAAGAGTAAGGTCCTAGTGAAAAGTCTAGAACATGGGCCTGCTCCAAGGCCGGTGGACTGATGAGATGAGCTCACTGAGGATGGGGAAGGGCCCCACCTCCACACAATGAGTGTTCTTGGGTATACCTGCTGCAAGAACCTGAGCAGAAGAGCAATGGGGACACTGAGTCGGTTCAGTACCCTTTATGCATACTACTGACCTTCCAGAAGACCTGACTAACCTCTACTCTTGGACCTGGTCTGTTCTGCGAGTGCTTGAGTGAAAAAGCAAATGCCACCATGTAAAGTATCATGCAATTTATTGAGGAAAAAGTGCAACATATTCATCACTAGAAAATCCATAGCTCAGGGTATGAAGGGGACAGGTGAGTCAGCGTATGATGTCCAAGTACGCAGAGGGCTCCCTGAGAACCAACAGCCTGGAAACCTTAACTTCCACCCTCCGGCACTGGCCCCAATGCACTGCCTTCCTCATGTGGTGCTGAACAGAGTCAGCTTCACACCATCCACTCCCTCTGAGAGGAAGATGGCCAAAGAGGGAACAAGCTAGAATAGAAGGCCCAGGCAGTCTTGGGCTCAGGTGCTGCTGTCAAAATCAGGGGCCATTGGTAGAGACTCTTCCAGAAACATCATCCCAGACTAATAGCTGGACCACCCTGGCCTAGGAGAGGACTTGAAAATGTAGGAGCCAATTTAGCCCTTTCTCCAACAAACTTGAGCAAAAGCGGGTTTGAGTTGTATGCACCTATTGATGCCAAGCAGACCCTGGCCTAGGAGAGGACTTGAAAATGTAGGAGCCAATTTAGCCCTTTCTCTAACAAACTTGAGCAAAAGCGGGTTTGAGTTGTATGCAGCTATTGATGCCAAGCAGATAGTGGGGGTACAGTTGCAGGCTAGGAGGGAAGCAGGAGAGCAGAGATGTTTGGTCCCTGAGGATCACTTGGACTGTTGCTGGCCAGAGCTGATGATCCGGGAAAAGTGAACATTGGTGCTGCCTCCACTGCCAGACTTGAAGCGACTGCCTCCTGAGGTCTGGGTATCCCCAGAGCTGAAGCCTGTTCCCCTCTGGCTCACAGAGATGCTGCCTCCACCGCCAAGCCTGCTCTCACTGCTGCCACTTGGGTAACCCCCGCTGCTGCCTCTACTGTCCCCTCCATAGCTGCTGCTGCCGCCTCTGGAGCCACTGCTGCTGCCGCCTCTGGAGCCACTGCTGCTGCTGCCACTGACCCCTCTGAAGCTTCCAGAGCTGCTGCTTGTGCTAGTGACATTGCTGATCACCGCTGCAGGAAAACAGACACACAATTCAGGAGAAAGTCCCAGGAAAGCTAAAGGCTAACAATCTCAGCCCAGCTCTGCTCCATTGTAACTTACAAAAGATTCTCAGTCTCTATGGGGCCTTGGCTTGAAAATAACAAGTAAGTCTGGTACCCTGGCCAAGAACAGGAACCAGAAGTACCCACAAAACTTCTGGTTCTCCAAACTAGAGCATACTCTACAAGCACAAAGGTTTGAGAGGAGGCTCACAGTTTACACTAGGGATAAGTGAGAGCTGGTCAGTGTCCCAGGAATTCTTCAAGTGAGTTGAGCCATGTTGCCTAAAGATCTGTCATTAACAATGTTTCCAATTGCCCATTTTACAAGCCAGCATATGGGGGGGGTGAGTGTGTGTGTGTGTGTGTGTGTGTATACACGTTTCTGTGCAGGTATCCACGTCCATGCACACACATGCAGGGACCAAAGAAAGATGTCAAGCATCTCCAACTTATCCCCTGAAGCTTACCATTTTGGCTGGGCTGGCTGACCAGCAAGCTCCCAGGATCCACCTGTCTCCGGGCTATCGATTCTGGGATGACAGGCACAAAAAACCATGCCCAGCTTTTAAATGAGTGCTAGAGATTCAAACTCGAGTCCTCAAGCTTGCACAGCGAGTGCTCTTACCACTGAGCCACCTCCCTAGCACACCCTCACAGGAAGGTTTTTGAATGTGCTACTTACAAATGCTCACAGCACTCTGACATTCTCCAGACATCCTGAAAAGCAAAGAAGACAAGGGTTATTTCTACAGTGAGTCAACAGTACAAGAGCCAAGGGTTCATAGTCCTGGGAGCTACATATTCCCGTGTGCCCTCCCAGGGGTCAAACTCCCCCAGACAGGAAAGGCTAGTCCAAGGCTGTTTCCATGACATCTTCTCCCCAGGAAAAGGGACCGATGCAGGGCTACAATGTCTATCACCTCTACCAAACTTCTGTCCATTGCCCCATCTTCCTGCCCTCTTTCCCTTAGTCCTAAAGATCTTCTGCGGGTAAACTGCCACCCCCGCCCCCCAATACACACCCTTTGCTGAGACATCTTCCCATCTTTGCGTGCGTTTCCCCTTCTCTTTTTTCCCAGCCCTGGCTTTTTAATAACATTTTATTTATTTTTGTCTTATGTGTATGAATGTATTGTTTGCATGTATGTAAGTGCACCCATGTTGCACAACGCCCATGGAGCTCAGAAGAGAGCATCAGATCCACCTGGAACTGGAGTCACAGAAAGTTGTTAGCCACCATGGGAGTGCTGTGAACTGAACCAGATCCTCTGCAAAGCAGCCAGGGCTCTTAACCACTGAGCCATCGCTAGCCTCTAAAGTTTAGATCTTGATGTCAGTACTGACATGTGACAGCAAATGAAGAATATGTCAGGAAAATGTAGCTTTGCAGTTTCTAAAAATCCCCCTGCCCCTTCACAGGCATATTCTGCTCATCTTCCATTATTAAGGAGTAGGCATAGCAAACCATAGTTAACTTAGTTGGAAAACATTGTTATTTATAACATAAAAATATACAGATGAGAGATGCATGCACCAACATCTCAGTGTTATTAGCAGAAACAATGAGTCTTTCTGTAAGAAACA
>NW_008343671.1:163635-180175 GCF_000622305.1 Nannospalax galili | reverse complement strand
AGGGCCATTCTGGGCTTCTTTGAGAACAGAGACCTCTTGGGATGCTGTGAAGTGAATCCTCTCGATGGTTAGGGTTTAACCTGCATAGAGTCCTGGTTCAGCCTTCAGCAGTCCCCTCATATGCAAATGTCCACTTACATGTGATTTCCTTTTGAATTCTTTAAAGCTTTTTTAAAAATTTATTTTTATTTTATGTGTATGTGTGTATTGCCTACATGTAGGTAAGTACACCCATGTCATGCAGTGCCCACAGAGGTCAGAAGAGGCCGTCGGATCCCCTGGAAATGGAGTTATGGACAGTTGTTAGCTGCCATGTGGGTGCTGGGAATCAAACCTGGGTCTTCTGCAAGAACAGCCAGTGTTCTTAACCACTGAGCCATCTCTCCAGCCCCAATTTAAAGTAAAACTCAGATCCTTAACTACAGTGTGCCCACTTCAAACTCTGGAATGAGCCAGGCATGCTGGCATAAGCTGTAATCCCAGGACTTGGGAGGTCAAGACAGAAGGATCAGGACAGGAACTCAAGACCAGCTGGGGCTACAGAATGAGACTCTGTCTCAAAAGGGGGGCGGGGGCAGTGAGAGGGAAGAAGAAAGGGAGGAAACGGAGAGAGAGAGAGGGAGGGAGGGAGGGGGGGAGAGAAGGAAGGAAGGAAGGAAGGAAGGAAGGAAGGAAGGAAGGAAGGAAGGAAGGAAGGAAGGAAGGAAGGAAGGAAGGAAGGGACTCAGGAGGTTAATGGCTGCTCTATCAGATAGCACAGGAATAAATTTCATCTTTAAAAGGTCCAGTGGGCAGCCCTGGTCTATAGCTTTAGTCACAACCCCAAAATACTTTTTCTATCACATGTCACATAGTAAAAACAAACAGAAATATATGGTTCACTATTGTGTCCATGACAAGTTGAATAATTAGATGGTAATGACTGGTGAAAACCAGTGAATCTCAATACCCTCTTCTGTTGCTCAGGAGACTCCCTGCCCTCTGTCCAAGTTGGGTTCTCCTTTTGTCATCATCTTGTTCCTTTCTTCATTATCAAAGGTCCCTCTAAAACCATTCCTGGAGAATACTGATCCCACATCCCCTCACCTGCACTCCTCGCCCTCCAGCAGCTTGCGGTAGGTGGCGATCTCCATGTCCAGGGCCAGCTTGACGTTCATCAGCTCCTGGTAGTCTCGGAGCAGTCGGGCCAGGTCATCCTTAGCTTTCTGCAGTGCGGCCTGCAGGTCTTGGAGTTTGGCATTGGCATCCTTGAGGGCCATGTCACCACGCTGCTCAGCTTCCGCAATGGACGTCTGCAGATTGGCATTCTGGGGCAGAGGAAGGTAAAATATGAATTATCATCGTGCCTAAGAGACAAATGCCTGATTGTTCTTGGGAGGGGACCTCCTCCCTCCCTTTTCCAATGGAGCGTGCCCACAGGTCAGTCAATGTTGCAATCGGCTAACTCATCTGTGGCCCATTGAAATAAGCTTATGTCTCTCGTCAAGAGAAGAAGCGTCAATCTGCTTTCCTGAGCTGACAAAGATAATAGTAGCGTGGTTAGCCTCTGATCTTTTTGGCAAGATGTTAAAAACACCCTTCCATGATTACTTCATTCCAGTAAAACAAAACAGTCACTGGAGTTGTGTGAAGTATGGTAAGAAACTCCAGAGCAGAGCACAGTTGAATGTTTAAGGCCAGCGCTGCAGTTGTCAGGTTTGCTGTATAGACCGGAGTGCGCAGCTGTGTATCTCCTTCAGGAACATCCCAAAGAAGCCCAGCCTCCAGGAAAGACAGCTGGACAACAGAGACTCCCAGAGGCTGTGACACCGGGAAAGGAGGAAGAAAGCACTTGGCTGCTGCTTCCTCTTCTCCCAGCCTCAAACCTCCAAGATCACTCCATGAAGTCTGGCCACACCTGCTTCTTGACGTTCTCGATCTCCGCCCGCAGCCTCTGCACTATCCTGTTGAGCTCCAGGATCTCACTCTTGGTGTTTGTCAGGTCATCACCATGCCTGCCGGCTGTGGTCTGCAGTTCCCCAAACTGACAGAGGAAAAACTAATCAGCATGGATTTGTAAAGCACTGGCACATTCTTTTTAAATTATTTGTATATTTGTTTTATTTGTATGAGTGTTTTGCCTGTATGTGTGTAAGTACACCACATGCATACAATGCCCGTGGAGACCAGAAGAAGGCATCAGATCCCCTAGAACTGAAGTTACAGACAGTGGGTGGTAGGAACCGAAACTGGGTCCTCTACAAGGACAGCCATTGCTCTTAAACACTGAGCCATCCCTCCAGCCCTAAGTGTTAGCACATTCTTGATGAAATTCATCAGAGTTTGAGGAGCTTAGGAGCAAAGAGAAGGGCCCCACCTTGGCCTGGTACAGAGCCTCCGCTTCAGCCTTGCTCCTCTGCGTGATGTCCTCGTACTGGGCCTTGACCTCGGCGATGATGCCGTCCAGGTCCAGGGAGCGGTTGTTGTCCATGGACAGGACCACAGACATGTCACTGACATGACTCTGCATCTGGCACAGCTCCTGTAGGGAACGTGGATGGTCACTGACCCCAGAGGATGCTGGGAAACCTCTATGAGCAGTCATGACCTAAGGATGGAGCTAAAGAATGGGGCAATTGAAAAAATAAGTTTATACTTCAGGCCCAACTACAGCCTAAAGAGCCAGACAATAAGGCTAAAGGAAAAAGGCAAATTGTAAAGATGATGAGAAGGTCAGTCTGAAAGTGTCAGCTGATGATCCCAAGTGTGGGGGCCTCTGTGGAGCATAGGAGGGAGGGGCATTATAAAGTAGTTAACTATGATGCTGGACTGTGGAGCTGAAGAAAAAGAGAGGACGGGCTAGAGAGATGATGGCTCCACAGTTAAGAGCACTGTCTGCTCTTGCAGAGGACCGAGGTTTGATTCCTAGCAGCCACATGGCAGCTAACAATCATCCTTATCTCCAATTCCAGGGGATCTAACCTCCATGGGCATTGCATGACACGGGTGCACTTATACATATGCAGGCAATACATTCATCCACATAAAATAATAATAAATTAGTATTTTAAAAAAAGAAAGAAAAAGAGAAAGAGAGGCCTTGACCCTTCAGGCTGGAGAAGTAAAGTGAGCATTTCTAGATGGAGCAGAGCTGAGTTCAGAGCCCTGTTGCTGGTTTTGTGATTGCCCTGCCACATTGAGTGTCCCCTAACATTATGCTTGGGAAGCTGCCGATGGGCAGTCTCTAAGCAGCAAACGGAGAAATCACCATGTCATAGAGAGTCCTCAGGAAGTTGACTTCATCTGTCAAGCTGTCCACTTTAGCCTGTAGCTCTACCTTGTTCATATAAGCCACATCCACATCCTGAAAGAAAGATAAACAGAAAGGATGTCCCCTACTTCCCTTCCACCCACAGCTCTTTCTGAGCCTGTCTCTCTCCTGTTTGTCCCTCCCCAGCCCTTCTAAGTGTAACTTCTCACCTTCCCTTTTAAAAAGAATTAAAACAAAATGGTTTTCTTCCTTTCTATTTCTTTAGCCAATCAAAACTGATGCTGTTACCAAATACAATCAGCCAAGCACTAATATCTATCTTTAGGGTCAAAAAGTCCCAATTTCCTGATATTTCTGTGACTAGACAGTAACAAAATCAATCGGCTGAATGGAGATGAGACTTTTCACTTCATCTTTATGACTCATTTCAGTGAGCTGTAGTTGACTGCTGTAATCAACGAGGTTCAAAGTGTGTGTAGGCTAAAACATCTTAATAGGTTCTACACATAAAATATGCATTATGCTTATCTCACATTAATAGCCAGCTGTGCTAGACACGTTCCGTTGTCAATTTGACACCTGGCAAGGGGAGCCTCCACTGAGAAATTTCCTCATGGGATCGGCCTGTGAGCATGTCTGTAGGCCATTTTCCTGATTACTGAGTGATGTGGAGGGCCCAGCCCACTGTGGTGGTACCACAACTGGGCAGGTGGTCTTGGATTACATAAAAAAGCAAGCTAAGCGCAGGCCAGAAGAGCAAGCCAGTAAGCAGCACTCCGTGGCTGTACTTTGGTTCCTGCCTGAGCTCCTGCCTTGGCTCCCTCCATGATGAACTGTAAACTGAAGGGTTTTCATCAATGTTTTTATCACAGCAACAGAAATCAAACTAGGACACCAGCTCATTAGCTACAGTTGAAGATGAAAAGTTTCCTTCACTAAACATCTCTCAAAGCTGTAAGTAAAGCTATAAGCCCAGCATCAGCAGCATCAGCAGATCTGTTCCCCATCCACAACCCCCACCCTCCACCATCCCCTCCCCGTGGGGAACAAAGGGAGCTGGGACCTTCTCCACCCTCTCACCTTCTTTACCCCTACAAACTCATTCTCTGCAGCAGTGCGCTTGTTGACCTCATCTTCATACCTGGATCAGAAAGAGCCACATACTGAGACAGTGACATTTCAGAAGTGAGAAAGATGAGGGCCCTACATGCTGCCACAGAATCTCCTCACCCAGAAACAGGACCTGCTTTCTGGATGCGTAACCTGTGCAGTCACTCAGGCCCACACTGGGTCCTCGCCTTGGGTTAAGTGCTCTGCTGGCACTATCTTGAAATCCTTCTGGATTTTTTTTTAACAAGGACACTGAATTGTCATTTTGTACAAGCCATGTGACCTGTCCTTCCTGCAGATGGCTCAGAGATTGGAGGCTACCATGCCCTCCTCCAAGTCTGGTGAGGAACTGAGGTGTGTACAATCTGGAGTGGGTCAGGAGCCCAGACTTCTTGCCTGAGCTGTTTGGTCAATTTCACAGAGCACAGTGTGCTCATAGGGGACCAAAAGAGTAGTTTGTCCCCACTTGGCATTTCTGTTTTGGTTCCCCTTTACAGTGGCTTCATAGAGGAATTTGGGATAAGAATGAACTCATGTCTTCTGACTGCATCATGACTATGGAATTCTTATCCGTAAAAAACTAGAATAGGCATGGGAGTGGTGGCACAAGCCTTTAATCCTAGCAGACAGGAAGTAGAGGCAGGCAGATTGCTGTGAGTTCAAGGCCAGCCTGTTCTATGGATCAAGTGCCAGGCCAGCTGGGGCTACAGGGAGACCCTGTCTCAAAAAAAAAAAAAAAAAAAAAAAAACCTAGAATGGGGCTGGTGAGATGACTCCACGGGTAAAGGCATGCGCTGCCAAGTCTGATGACCTAAGTTTGATTCCTGGAACCTATATGATGGAGAGAACTGACTCCCACAAGTTGTCCTCTGACCTCCACACACGTACTGTGGCACATACACAGCACACGTGCACGCGCACACACATACACACACACACACACACACACACACATACACACACAAATAAATAAATAGAGCAATAAAGTAATAGAAACTAGAATCTCTTTCTCTTGGGGCTGGAGAGATGGCTCAGCAGTTAAGAGCACTGGATGCTCTTGCGTAGGACACAGTTTGCTTCCCAGCACCCACGTGCCAGCTCACACCTGTCTGTAACTCCAGTTCCAGGGGATCTGATTCCCTCTTCTGGCCTCCACTGGCACCAGGCATACAAGCAAAACACTCTACACATAAAATCAAAAGAAATATTTAAAAAATAGACTAGAATCTCTGACCATGGTCTGGATTTCATGCATACTGAAGGACAGAAGCCATTCTAGCAGTAAAGAGGTTTCTGGGACATGTGAATCTAAATTTTCCTGGACTCCTACAGCCTAGCCTGGAGCATGCCACCAAGCAGGCATCCCACTTGTGGGATGGTGATGAAATAAGGCCTCCCAGAACCAGGTGTACCTATCCATGTGAGTCCTGACCCCTGCGGATGTCTGGAGTTCCTGCCCACCTTCAGGACCTTGTTTATCCCTCGCAGACGTCAGTGGATGTGAAGTTCACTTTGGAACCTGCGGGAGGAGGCCATTGTAGCTGCAGAAGCAGGGCCGGAATGGGAAACACTGAACGAGTGCTTTACAAATGCAGTGCTAGAAACCCCAGGGGCCAGGGAGTGCTCAGACACCAGGCTTGTGCTACACACACTGATTCAGAATAGCATCCACTAGAACATGGAAGTATGCCTTTCTGACAAGTGTTCTCAGGTGACTCCTAGCTGATAGTAGTGTGACGTTCTCCACCCTCAAGGACTTCAAAAACTGGGAACCCTTGTCCATCTGAGCGGCTATAATAGGGGAACCTGCTGGGGACTGGAAAATATGGAGCAGTCATCATTTACACAAGGTGTGAGTCCCCACCTTGTCACCCACTTCTGAGTGGCTGTGTTGAATAAAGATTCATTTAAATGCCAAATGTGACCCTTACTTCTTTTGGAAGTCTTCCACCAGCTCCTGCATGCTCTTCAGCTCTCCCTCCAAGTTCCCCTTTTCCCCCAGAAGTGAATCCAGCTGCTTGCGCAGACAGCTGATGTAGGATTCAAAGAAAGGCTCCAAGTTCTGGGAACCTGAGCTGGAGCTTGCGGTCTGCTGCTGGAGCAGCTCCCACTTGGTCTCCAGGACCTTGTTTTGCTGTTCCAGGAAACGCACCTGCATCAGGGGAGGAAGGAAACGAGTCCTTGAGTTTAGCAAGTGGGGCCACTCATCCCAAAGTCTGCACTGATGGTGAGCAGACCCAGTTCTTCAACCTACAGTCACCTCTGTGTTTCAGAATTTGAACAGGATGAGGATTAGAAAAAGGAGAGCTAGAGCGTGTGGAGTACTTACGATACCCCTGTCATTTTCACATAGTCTGTGTCACTTAATCCTTACAACCACCTGGACAACAGGTGTTATCATCCCATCAATGGATAAGCAAAGCAAGGCTCAGTCAAATCCGGAACTGCCTTAGATCTATTAGGATCCTTCAGAATACAGCCAAAGGCAGTCAACGAGAATAAAGTTATTTTTAACTACTTTAGACATAAACTTCCTTTGCCTCAATAAAGGTAGTGAAAATAGCTAACGAGGTCTAACTTTTCCTTAGATGTTTCATGCAAGAAGACCTCTTCAGTTAGCCATCTTGCAGCTGACCTAGGTTCACTTCCAATCCTGGGCTCCTCTCTCCATGGAGTCAGCATGCCCTCCTCTGCCCCACCACGGACAGTTCAATTTACCATCAGCAGAGGCACAGCATCCCTGGGAAGGTAAGGCTACTGCTAGGGATATGGAGAGGTGGTCCCAATATTTTTATTCATGCAAGATTAACGGCTAGCTGGGCATACCAAGAAACTGCTTATGAAAAGCAAAGTGGGCATGCTAGTTTTGTACCTAAATTCTTCCGAACTAAGACTCTTGTTTTAGGTCCTTGTCCCTTGAGGGGAAAATAGGACCAGAAATCCTTCCCTCATTCCACAGATGGAAAAAAACAGAGCCCAAAAAGCAAGAAAAGTATGCTCACTGTCAGAGAAAGCAAGGTAGGGTCAAGAGCCAAGCACCCCACTGGCAACTTCCTATACTAAACCCTGGAAGCCCAAAACCACCCCCTCCAACCACACATCTGGACTTTGCCCTCACCTTATCGATGAAGGAGGCAAACTTGTTGTTGAGGGTCTTGATCTGCTCATGCTCCTGGGCCTTCACTTGCCCAACCTGGGGGTCAATCTCCACATTGAGTGGCTGCAGGAGGCTCTGATTGATGGTCACTTCCTGGATTCCCCCAGGGCAGCCACTAGGGCCAAAGTTACCTGTTCTACCAAAGCTACCAGCTCCCCCAAAGCCACCTCCCATTCCCCTGCCACCACCAAATCCACCTCCATAGCTACCCCTAAAGCCACTGCCACAGCTGCCATGCCCTGCACTGAAGCCACCAGTACGGGAGCCACCAGCTGTCATGCTGATGGAGATGCTCTTGCTTCCACCCAGACTGTAGAGGCTGTGACTGCCAAAGCCACCTGCTCCACTCCAGAACCCATAGGTCCCTCCACTGTTTGCCCCAGAGCGTGCCACGCAGCTCTTCCTACTGCCGGACACCACGGCCGAATGACCAGAGAAGCCCCAGCTTCCACGGCTGAAGGATTTCTTGCAGGCTTGTCTGCTCATGGTGAGCTGTCAATTGCTTAGCAGAGCAGAGGACTGAAGAGAGGATGGGGACGACAGAAGAGGCTGGCCTTTATATGCCAGGCCACTTGGGTTGGCAGGAGAGGCGAGCAATTAGCAGAGAGTCATGGGGGTTTGGTTTGCCTCACGGGCAACAACTTACCTGTTGGTTCCCAGCACACCTCAAAGATAATCCTCTGGGCCAAAATGGCTTTGCCTTTTTAGCTTAATCACCCAAACCTGCCTCAGTTGACAGAAGACAGAGTTCTCCTCCCTCCCTCCCTCCATGTGATTTCCCCGAGAGTCTTAGGGGGCCAAACAGAACCCAATATAGCAGGATGAACTGGCTCTAGGCCAAGGATTAGGAGCCACTGGTCTCCATGACACAAGCAATGAAGACTATTCAGGATCTTCCAAGAAATGCTGCCCTCATCCCAAGCCTAAATTCACTGAATGATTTTTATGAGTCCCTCCCTGTGGTGCCAGAGTACTCACAGCTCCAGCAGTGACCAAGCTGCTTCTCCCATCATTAGACATTGTCTTCTCATGGCATGTCAGCTGGGCCCTTCATTTCAGAGACCATCTAGAATGGGACTGAGGGTAAGAAGTGCATTGAAAACATGGGGTCCAGTCTCTTACCTCCTCAGCAAAAGGCTTCCATCTAAGCAGACCTGGAGTTTGAGGTGAGACATACTGGTTGTAGAAAAGAAACTAAAGTCAAGCCAGCATGTCTGGTCTCTGGGGAATGGAAGCCCAAGATTCAGAGCAAAGAAGTACGAGACCAGGGAAAGGGAGGACTGTGCAAGGAGGGGTCTCACACCAGGCAGCCCTGTGCCACCATCGTAACAAACAACAGGTGGTTCCTGGATCCAGAAGCAGGAGGGGGCAGACTGCGGAGACTGTTCAGCTGGCTAATGGAGTCAGATCAAGGGCCCCACTCATCTTAGAATGGGAGTGTGTGGCACAACTTGGCCACAACTCAGATCCAGAGATCAGGATCTCCTTCCCATTCCACCAGCGGGTCTGGTCAGTACCTTCTTCTGTTCTCCATCATACCCTATACTTTTTGAGACAAGGCCTCCCCATATCCCCATCTGGCCTGGAACTCACTGTATAGACCAGGTTGACCTCGATCTCGCAAAGATCCTTCTGCCTCTCATCCTAGTGCTGGGATCAAAAGCATGCACCACCATGCCCAGCCACATCCTATACTTTTCTGATCATGGCCCTGTTCATGTATCAGTATCAGTACCTCTCAAGACCCTGAGCTCCACCATGGAAAGACTTGAGTGCTTCCCATTCTGCCTGCCCAGCTCCTAGTGTATCAGGGCAAGCAAACCATAAAAGTATTAACTGACTCGGAGCTGATGTCTGAGATCACAAATATCTAGACCCATCCTTACACTAGTCTATGGATGAAAATATGCAGAGGAAGAGCTTGGGTGTCTGTATGTACAACAAACCATACAGGAATCCTGATCCAGGAAGTTTAGGAGGCCCTTTTCTAGGCTGGAATGTCTTGAACTTTTTCCACTTGAAACCTCTTTCTTACTGGAGAAACTTTTACATGATTCCAGCTATATAGGTAGATAAAGTAGATATACAAATCAAACATTTACTGATAATAAATGATAAATTAATTTATTTTACAATAATTTTAAAATATTTTCTTTATTTTTTAAATTTTTATGTGTATGAATTTATTGCCTGCATGTAGGTAAGTGCATCATATCATACAGTGCCTGCAGAGATCAGAACAGGGCGTCAGATCCCCTGGAACTGGAGTTACAGATGGTTGTTAGCTGCCACATGGGTGCTGGGAATCAAACCTGGGTCCTCTGAAAGAGCAGCCAGTACTCTTAACCACTGAGCCATCTCTCCAGTCTCTGAAATAATTCTTTAATGTACAAAAATTTTTATCATTTATTAAAGATGAAAATAATTTGCATTCTAATGAGATGTATGTGCTTGATAAAGCATTAAATCTTGGCTAAGTGTTCAATGTTGCAGGACATACAGCATCTTCAACATATTTCAGAGTTGATTGACATTTTGACTTTAAAATCATCAATGCTGAGACTACCACTTCACATAAATATACAGTACAAAATGGCAGACGTATATTTAGGGACCATTTTAGAAATTGCTGGAAATTTTTGTCGTAATCCCAAGCCAAAACTCATGAAGCTCAAATCAGCAGTTGAAATATCAATTTTTAAAATCAAACATTCAAGCATAATACAATACAAAGATATATGCATTTGATACATGCTAATGAATGATGGTAGAAAAATACTGTCTTTGTTTTCTATAATTTAAGCATTATGTTTTTATAAGAGCAGAAAATCTTATATGTACAGTAAACACTGCAATGTGTAACACTATGGTCTCAAAATGGAGCCAAAGTGTTTCAGGCATCAATCTTTGGTATTGTGTGGTGTAACAGCTGCACACTGCAATGTGCTCATGCTGTGTGTTCAGTACCAAGTCTGGGGCTGGAGAGGTAACTCAACCATTAAAGGCTAAGGCTAACAACCAAAAAGTTAGAGCCAAGGTTGCAGTGAAATCCCCAATGTAACATGGGGGAGTGCTGCCAGAAACACCTCATGATTTTACATTCATTGTGCTTTCAGAATCTTTTACAATTGCCAAACTTTTCATGACCCCCACATTCATTCACAGGATCCCATATGGAGTCACAATCTTCAACTTGAGAAGCTGTAGTCTGGTCTGGAGAGATGGCTCGTGGTTAAGAGTACTGACTGCTCTTGCAAAGGACCCAGGTTCAATTCCCAGCACCCACATAGCAGTGAACAACTGTCCCTAACTTCAGTTCCAGGGGATCCGACACCCTCTTCTGACCTCCATGGGCATTGCACACACAGGTGCACCTTCCTACACGCAAGCAATACACTCACGCACAAAATAAAAATAATTAAGAAAATATTAAAGAAAAAAAAAGAAGCTGTGGTCTAGGCTACACATGTTCCATCTGGGCCAGAGGTAGGGACATAGAGACTTGATGACAGAACAGGTACACAAATGAGTGACTAACTTCTAGGAGCTCTACTGTCCCCCACCCCCATACTAGCCCATCTTTACATCTCACACAGTGCAGCCAAGCTCTCCAATTGTTAACTCCACATGATGTTTACACAGCATGACAACAGCAGGAGAAACACAATCTAGATTCGTTACAAACCACTGGCTGGTATACCTGCAGGATCCCAGTCTAGTTGGTGGCCAACACTGGTTTTCTGGGATGGTTTGTGAATGTGCCAGTCTAGGGAAGATTGATCTAAAGACTGGAGGACCAGAGTCAAGGGCCCTTCCAATAACTCTCACCCCTGTGCTCTGCAGCTCATATGCAGCCAGTTCACCTGGTTGGGTCCCAGCTTCACCAGCTCCTTGACCCCAGGCAAATTACCTAACTTTTACGTGTCCAGTTTTGTCAATTGTAAAATGGAGCTACCCCATGGGATTATTGTGAGCATTAAACAAGTAAACTATAAAATTTTTGGTGAGTTTGTGAATTGCAATAGTGACCAGCATGGCAAAATATTCAAATGGGTACAACAGTGGCATGAACATTACAGGAGTAACCAACCACTTTCTGATTGGATTTAGACCTGCTCCATAGGAGGAGATGTGCATGGTACTGTAAATCTGGCCAACAACTCATTATTAGGGAGCTCACAGGCCCCAGGAGTGAAGGATGAGCCTACTACTATTATTCTGATAAATGGATATAATATCAAACTGCCGTCTAAAATCTTATCTCTCTACTCATACATTAATGCAGTTCTCAGACCTCATCAGAGAAGTTTCTTTGTGCGGTGGATGGTAGTTAGTGGAGAAACTCACAACTAGTCAAAGTGCAGAAAATTAGTGTCAGTGGAGTGCTCAGCCACAAATGGGACAGCTATGTCACACCCTAGCCCCAAGGTTCAGGGACCATTGTTGAAGAGGTAAGAGAAAAGTTGTAGGGAGCCAAAGGTCAGGAAGAACCAGAGCAAAATGGTGTCTTCTGGACATGACAGGGGCGGCGGCTCTCATGGACTCCCGGCACGTGTGGCTGTTCATACAAGACCTGCACAAGATCAAGCCAGTCAACATTCTAGCATGAAATGGGAAGGAGTTTGTAAGACCCCACCCCTAACTGAGGAGTTATGAACAGTTGATGTCTTCAGGGAGAGGAAGAGTCTATTTTCTTTAAGAGTTTGGCTTATGGTAGGTCAACCATGCTCCACTGGAAAGCCCATACCCAGGAATGCTAGGCAGCAAAACCTAGAGTCAGTGGACTATTTTTTTTAAAAGGGACACAAAGTTGGGGGGGGGGATAGGGAGATGGGGATGGATCTTGGATGAATTAGGGGGAGAAGTCAGAGGTAATATGACCGAAATATATTGTATGAAATTCTGAACAAAATTAATTTACATTTTTTTAAGTTTAGTGTGGAGGCCAGCAAGATTGCTCAGTGGGTAAAGGTTCTTGCTGCCAAACCTGAAGTGTCCAGCACTACACCAAACAGTAAACACATAGAATTAGTACACTCAGGGGACATAGAAAGAATTAATTATGCTCTGCCCTGGCTGTTCTCAAGATGACTTTGTGCCTTAGAAACTCACCAAGGATGAGGATGAAAAAGAAAGCCAAGAATGAGTGGGGACTAGAAAGCCAGCTGTGTCCACACTGGACACAGCTTGCAGCTGCCTTGGGTAACCCTAGACTACAAACACCATAAGTCTGTTTTAATCGGTCAAAACCTTGTGTGCCTCACTGGTTTGTGGTGAGCCTCACAGCATATAACATCAGTGAAAATACCTTGAACATGATAAAGAGCCACACAAGCACACAGCAGCTGTAGTTTAACAGAAAGTCTGTCATCCTGGAATTTGGAAGAGCTGAATTCAAATCGTCTATCTACTTTTCACCATGCGATGATCTTAGACAAGATTCTTGACTTCTCTCTTTCCTTGTTTACAAAAGAAAACATCTACCCCAATTGTGAGAATGTCTTTAATTTAAATATATAATGTCCAGTGATAAGTGTTTGAATTTGGGCATGGGGGCTGGGAATAGAACATAGGATCTTGTGCATACATTTTAGATAAGTACTACATCAGTACAAGACCAATGAGAACCTTGAGACTGTCTCACTGAATTGCCCAAGGTAGCCTTGAACTCACTCTATAGCCCAAGCAAGACTTGAACTTGCCTGACAAATGTCTGGATTTTAAATATTTTTTATTTATTTATTTTATGTGTATGAGTGTATTGCCTGCATGTGTATAAGTGCACACATGTCATGCCATGCCCAGGGAGGTCAGAAGAGGGCTTCAGATTTCCTGGAACTAGAGTTAGGGAAAGTTGTTAGCTGCCATGTGGGTACAGGGAATTGAACCCAGGTCCTCTACAAAAGCAGTCAGTCAGTGCTCTTAACAGTGGAGCCATCTCTCCAGTCCCACAAATGCCTGCATTTTAAACCAACACTAGCCACCCACCCGTTGAAACACAAGGGGAACTGTGTGGGATTCTACTTTAACACATTTACTTCACCCATTCATTGAGCCCCAGTCCCTCCTAGTGAGGACTCTACTCATACTAAAAGCAGAAGATCCAATACCCTCTCTGGAAGGAAAGATGAGCTAGGCTCACCCGAAGCCCTGGGTGAACACCTGAGGTGACAGGGACAGCCCTAAGTGTCTCTCTCAGATGCCCTTCCCTGCCTAAGCTTCAGTGCTGAAGCAACAGATATCAGCCTCCTAAGTGTGACCACCACGGTCATCCTGGTGTATACTGAAGGAGGGTGATGGAGGGAGACAGTGCAAAGATCGCAAGAGTCTGTGTTGCACTGGGATCTCCCAATTCGTGCCACCTGAGCTTGCCAGCGGATCACTTTACCTGGCAAGTTAGGATTGTTTCTTCAGCAGCTGAGTAAAGCCACCGGGACAGCCCAAAAGCTGCCATGCTTCGCAATGATTTCCTTATTTGCTGTAGGATCTGGTAGAGGAGTGTCTAAATGGGCTTCCTGGTGCTGGCAATCCGAGTTCTAATCCCTCATTTGCCAGACCTTCTACAAAGCTTGGTGTGGAAGCTGAGTCTTGCTTCCCCACCCGTAAAACAGGGGAAACTCTTGCCAAGAAGAGTTATTTCCTTTAACCAAATTGCTCTCTGCTATTCACCTGCAACACGAGGGCTTAAGAGCTGCTGAGTTGCCAGGATAATTGTGGGTGGAGGAATGAAGTGAGAGACAGCAGTCATTACCCCTAGGTCAAGGTGAGCAGGCAGATCTCTCCACCAGAGCCTGCTGAGCATGGGGGTGATAGTTGCTACTTTTTTACTTATGTAAAGCCATTTCTCCAATTTCAAAATAGTCACTAATTTTGTGCTAGAGGAAGAAGAAGAGGGGCAGGAGGAAGGAGGGAAAGAGGAAGAGAAGGGTAGGATGGGAACAGGGAGGAAGGGAGGGAGGGAAGGCAACCATCATTCTGGGAATGCTTCCACTGGTAACATTCTTGTCTCCTCTTTACCACACTGAAATAAAAGCTTTTCATGACTGAAATAGCTTTACTTAACCAATGAATAGTAAAAATGTACAGTAGTATAGAACAGTACATAAAGTCTTAGTACAGTTAAACCTTTTGTTACTAACGCTTAGCTGCTAGAATTTACAATTATGGTCTTATGTTCAAACTCACCCCCTAAATCTTTGTCTGAGACTTGGATCTCTCCCAGGACTTTTATCTAGGGCAGAATTTGCTCCCCTAAGATGGCCTTCATTAAAGGACTCTGTGATCAAATAAATATGGGAAATAAAATTCTTGGACCTGTGATAATGTCCATTAGCATATTAAAAGCCCTTAGAAGTTCTTCAAGAAATATTCTTTTGCCCTTTATTTAATCAGAGCTTCCAAAACAAACATAACAACATTTTTTCTGTCTTATTCTATTAGCTCTGTCTTGGCTCTACTTGGGAAAACAATAGTCCAACTACCCATCCAAGGTAGACGAGATTGGCAGATAGACCAATGGCAGGAAGAGGGGATAAGATCAAGAAGACTGGCTGTGTCCCAGGAGAGAAGGACTTGCTACAAGTGACTAGGAAAGAAGCCTACAGCCACTAAGGCCTGGGCTTAAAGAAAGGCCATGGACATGGAAAACTGACAGGTTGTCTAAAGACCATGTCCTGTCCATATTCATTTCTCACTAGCTGTACTCGTTGGGTCTTTCCAAAAGCCATCCACATGCTATACTTTTCGGGACTCAACTGACTGTATCTCCTCCATCTCCCCCCTTGCACCTTGAAAGACTGGAAAACATGGAAGTCTTGAGAGTAGAGAGGCCTGGATGCCAGCCCTAGCCTTGCCACTCTCTGTGGCATGTAGAAATTTATCTTCCCCTCTGGATCTCAATTTTCCATCCAGCAAATTGGAGTTGGTGTGGCATTCTTATAAGATTAGAGAAGGGATGATCAGAGGCGATGGTAGAAACCCTTATGTAGGGCAGGTGCTCAACACACCGCAGCCCTTGTGACAGTGATCTCAATACCAGAAACCCCATCTTAAAGCTTTTGCAGTTGCAGGCCAAAGAGGAAGGAGGAGTTCTGAGAGACTAGTACCCCAGAAATAAAGGAGATATTGAATTCTATAAGTAATCCCAACCCCCGAGAGGCAGAAACAGAAGAGTTAGGAGTTGCCAGCCAGTCGAACTACACAGCAATGCCAGAATGTCTATGTTGAATGAAAGAAGAAAGAAAGAAAGAAAGAAAGAAAGAAAGAAAGAAAGGAAGGAAAGAAGGAAGGAAGGACGGAAGGAAGGAAGGAAGGAAGGAAGGAAGGAAGGAAGGAAGGAAGGAAGGAAGGAAGGAAGGAAGGAAGAAAGAGCCAAGCAGTGTCACTGGACCCTCACTGGATTATCCAGCCACTCTTCCCAGCCAACTGTATGTAATTTGACTCTAATCATACATGGCCTCCTGGACTTGGGGAGGGCTAAAGTATACAACCTGGGGCAGGCTAGGAAGAGAAGGCATGACCCATACTAGGTAAAGGCTTTCCAGTGTGCATACCCTCAGGTCATATATACACCTCAGCAATCCATCAGTTATCTCAGTAAGTGAGCTCCAGAAATTCATTGGTTCCCCAGTACAACTTTAATGAAACGTTGGCTTGACAGCAGAATCTTGAAAGGGAGTAAGTACTGCTTAGCATCCCCAGGAAAAGAAGTCTCACAGCAGATGGAAAATTTATTTGTGAATGCTATTATGCCTCATAATTATTTTTTTTAAAGAAAATGAGAATGTAAAAGATGTTAAAAGGATATGGGAATGGAGATATTTTCCAAAATAGACGGAAAAAATGAGAAAGCCTAAGCAAGTGATGAAGGTCTGTGTAGGTTTGTTATACATAAAGGATGAGACAAAAATAATATACAAATAATCTTAAAATTTGTATGGTCATAGTTTAGTCAACTAGTTTAAGGAACAAAATATATGTCTAGGCAAGGTTTATCTGAGTACAATTGGTCTTTGCCCAAGCTT
>NW_008343671.1:154110-163483 GCF_000622305.1 Nannospalax galili | reverse complement strand
TGCCCTCCAAGGTTGACTAAGTTCCAGGGGACTATGGAACATCTCTCAAAATGTCCTGTAACTGTGGTGAGTCACCTGTCCTCTTGTTCAGGGAGGACATGGAGACCCCACGAGATGGACTTGAACCAGCTAACAACCATTCAAAACTCCAGTACCAGGGCTGGAGAGATGGCTCAACAGTTAAGAATACTGACTGTTCTTGCAGAAGACTCAGGTTCAATTCCTAGCACCCACATGGCAGCTAATAACTATCTGTAACTCCAGTTCTAGGGGATCCAACAGCCTCTTCTGTCCTCCATGGGCATTGCATGACACGGGTGCACTTACCTACATGCAGGCATAACACTCATACACATAAAATAAAAATAATTTAAAAAAAAATTTTTTAAAGAACTCCAGTACCAGGGATCTGATGCCCTCTTCTGGCCTCTGTGGACATAGCATGACACATGGGTGCACTTACATACATGCAGGCAAAAACACTAACACACATAAAATTTTTTTAATTTTAATTAAATCTTTATTCCTATCACATATTCATGAAAAGAATGTAAAAATGGCTAATATGGATTGAGTGCCTGACATGTACAGGCACTACTGGTTTTGGCTGTTCACAAATGTCATTTCCACAAACTCTGCAAGGTTAGAATTTCATTCATATTTTCCAGAAAAGGAGATGAGGTTAATTAGCTTGTCTAAGTCAGTTAGCTTCCTGAGCCAAGATTTTTTTTTTTGCTGTTTTGTTTGGGGGGGGGTTGTTTTGGTTTAGTTTGGGGGTTTTTTTGTTTTGTTTTGTTTTGTTTTGTTTTCTTGAAACAGTATTTTCCTGTGGCCCCTGCTGGCCTGAAACTCACTGTGTAGACCAGGCTGATCTCAGTCTCACAGAGATCCACCTGCCTCTGCCTCTGCCTCTGTCTCTGCCTCTGTCTCTGCCTCTGCCAAGTGCTGAGCTTAAAGGCATGGTATCCTAGCATTAAACCTGACATAAACTCACAGAACCTTTTTATGTCTATGTAGACGTCAGCAAGTCAAAACACATCATCCCCAGGTGAAAAGTGCACTTTGCTGTCTAAGATCACAGCCATGGAACATAATGGCTGGATCTGTCTTGAAGCATCAACCTGTGTTAATAAAAATGGCTTTAAGCATTATAAATGTCTCTCTCATAACAAAGAGAAACACCCATTATTAAGGGACTATCCCCCTCAAAAAATAAAATAAAATAAATAAAAATAAAAATCAGCACTTTTCAACCCCAATCAATTTCTCTAGCTGGAGAAAAGAACTCTCCAGAACTGAAAATACTGCCTTTGCGGTGGACATATGAACGTCAGTTTTGATTGTTGACTTCTCGATGCTCCAAAGAGGTGTTAGCCCTACATTCTGGAATTACAGAATATACCAAACGACCCCAAGAAGGTCAAGAAGTCAGCCAACCTGTTTGACAGCATAGCACAGCAGTTACAAGTATAGACTTTGAAACTGAGATTGGCCACTTCCCATCACTCTGTCACTCTGCCTCCCTAAGACCAAATGTTCTGGACTAGAAAATAGGCTAATTACCACCTGCCTCTTACAGCACTTGTAAGGATTAAGTGTGATGATGGGCCAAAGGAATGCCCAGTGTATGATTTATACCAGTCACAAAAATCAGTCATTCCATTTGCTGTTTTCATTTAAACCGGACAGCAGTTGCATTAAAGAATCCACAAACCCTTTCTAACCATTGGCTGGGTCTATGGAATTCCAGTGTGCTAAGCATTGTGCTGGCCAGCAAGGAGCATCAAGTGAGTCAGATCCCTTCAAGTACCTTCCCCTCCAGAGTGGAGGACACGGAAATCAGCCTAGGACATGACACAAAGGGTTACAGAGTGCTGTGGAAGTGCAGACAGCACCGGGCTCCACATGGAACCAGGGAAGCTTTTAGCTGTGCTAAGTACTCTCCAAGGATGTGGAAATGACTGTGAGTGGGGAGCTCATTTCTGACAAAGGGCACAGAGTATCAAAGGGTCAAAGGCATAAAAATGTACTTTGTACATTTACCCAAAGTATAAGGTACTCCCAGTTCGTTTGCACTCAGTTCCCAGCACCTACATGGTGGCTCACAGCCACCTATAACTCCATCTCCAGGGATTTCAACACCCTCTTCTGGCCTAGGGACTCCAACATCCTCTTATGACCTGCATATACATGGCACACACACACACACACACACACACACACACACACACATACACACACACATAAATAAATAAATAAATAAATAAATAAATAAATAAATAAATTCATTTACATTTAAAACAAAGTTCTCATGAGGTGGGTACAGTGGCTCAGGAGACAGAAGCAGGATGACCTGAGCTATATAGTGAGTTTGAGGCCAACATGAGCTACATACTAAGTTCTAGACCAGTAAGGATTTTTATAGGCAAGACTCTATTAAAACAAAGAAATAAAACGAAACAACCATCTCTTAAATCCAGAAGGGTCTCTATTCAGGTCAGCTGTAGCACCGTCCCTACAGCTAAAGACCTTCACCTAAGATCATGAATGAGAGGAGCTGGTGCTCTGGTGCCAGCGCCTGAGTGCCACAATGGGAATCTCACACTGGCACTGCTTATCTCTTTGTTGAGGGTGCTGACTGTGCGTTATATGATGCCAAATAACATCTGGGCTTCTTTAAAAGTCATTGTGACAACCAAAAATGTCACTAGACATTATCTGTGGTACTTAGGAAGCAGACTCACACACCCCCACCCCTGCAAACCAGCTTTATTGCCATCTAGAGTTAGCTGCCCAGTCTTCCCAGGGGGGTACATGGAGCTGTCACCATTTAGGTGGGTCACAGTGGGTACCAAGTGTATCAGGTTGCCACATCCATGACTTCTTTGAAGAAGCAAGTTGCCTTCAGCCCTCAGTCCAGGCCATTAATTTGCTCTTAGCCAGTGCATATGTTGGAAGGGCCTGTAAGGGATGGAGACAAACACCAGACAAAACACGTGAAAAGGCATTTTCAGAACTTAGTCCTCTCTGTCATCCCAGTATTACCATAGGTGTCTTCCTGTGTGGTCTCTGTCAACAGAGAAAGAATGCACTTGGGCTGAAGGGCCAAGAAGGCCGAGAGAGGGTGGCCCACATCTTACCAGATGAGGTTTCTGATGAGGCTGGCAGAAGCCGTACCCAGCTGCATCCAAACAGGCATATAGAGATATACCTCCAAATTACCCCAAACTTTACCCGCGTGCCTTCATGGGCAGCACTCAGGTTGGGGTGCTGAACTGCTTTTGTATCCCTTTGGAAGACAGTTCGTTTCCTTGCCTAAGTGTGGATGTGTCACCAGCATTGTTGATACTTGCTCTGGCCTGTGGCCTACATCCCAGAATAAGAGAGAAGGAAATAACCTAAAATCTGCAAGAACACTGCCATGTCAACGGACATGTGATCCGGTGAGTCATAAGCTCTTAGAACAGGAAGGAGAATGCTCTTTTGAGCATTCTTTCCAGGGTGGAGTCAGGGGGAGCTGGCAGACAGAATAGGTCAGGAATAGAAACTGGTCCATGTTGTCATTGCCAGAAGACATACCACTCCACACACACGGAAGAGAGGCAGGTGGGACACAAGGCAGGGAGAAGAAGAAGTTCGTGACCCAGTGTCTCCAAGTCCCTAGTTAGGGTCCGGACATTAAGTAAGCCATATTCTGTGGTCTCCCTGTGACCAGACTGAAAAGTCTAGTCAAGTACGAGAAAGCAAGTCAGAGCTCAACAGCCTGGGGGTCCTTGGAAAGTCAATACTGAATAGCACAAAGCACTTGTATAAGTGCTGAAGGAAAAGCAAGAAAAGCTCTCAGAATCAGGCAAAGTTCCCTGGAACGAAAGTCAATACTGAATAGCACAAAGCACTTGTATAAGTGCTGAAGGAAAAGCTCTCAGAATCAGGCAAAGATCCCTGGAACAGTGTCAGCCTGGATCAGAAATGGTTGGGGCTGGGCTGAGAATACACAGCCAAGTACAGTGTTAAGTCCCTTGGTCTCAGGTCCTGGCACCAAAGCCGCTTGCTTTGACCGTTCCCGTAGGACAATGACACCTCTAAGAAATAGCCTTCTCCACTTCTCCTGGGCCAGGACCTTTAAGAAGTTGTGAAACCCACCCAAACACCCCATCGCTAGAGAGCTAGCGAGCAAGTGGGGCCTCCTATAAGCCCACAGGATGAAGAAGGACCCAGGGCATAGGCTAGAATCCATAGAGGAGCAGCAAAGAATAGAGCAACTGTCTGGATGTGAGACTTACAGCTATTAGACAGTGTCCCAAGGAAGGCCAGGCGTGCTCTGAGCTTTCCTTGGATACAATTTAGAAGACCCTTGACTTCTCAGATAGAAACACACTAGAAAACTTAGGCCACTCTATTGCCTGTTCGACTGTACTTCTCTCCCTGACTGTAAATGTCAGACTCTGTTAAATCTCACCTGGGCCCCCTTTTCCTTCCTCTCTCTGGACAAGTTCATCAGCCACCATGGCTTTCAAACCACCCTCATCCTCCAAATGCTGATGATGTCCAAACGTGTGTCTTCAGTCTGGTGAGACCCCCTCTGAACACACATCTTCAATCACTGTCTGGACATTTACCTATCTTATAAACAGCTCTATCCTGTCTGTCCCAGAGCTTCAGGAGGTCTTCCCCATACCCATTCTTCCCTCTCACACTGACCTGGGCAAATAGCACCACTATCCACCTGACCACTCACTCTGGGACACTGGGTACCATGGTTGAACCTTTCCTTTCCTTCCCTGTTCTCTGCCCTATTCAATCCATCAACAACAGTTCTGTCATTTCATCAACTGGGCCCTGTATGCTCATAACTACTTAAAATTATCTCTTTCATGTGTCTGTTTACTTTTTTGTTATTGAACTGTTCAATCAAAATTAGAGAGGGGCAATGTCCCCAGAAAGATTGCTCAGTGGTTAAAAGCACTAGCTGCTCTTGGAAAGAACCAGGGTTTGGTTCCCAGCACCTACATGGCTAACAACTGTCCGTAACTCCAGTTTCAGGGAATCCGACACGCTCTTCTGGCCTCCATGGATATTGTACACATGGGTGCATTTACATACATGCAGGCAAATATTCATACACATAAAATACAAATAAATTTTTTAAAGACAGGGATTCTGTCTGACTTTTGCTCACCAATTCATCCCCAGGATTTAGCCCAGTGCCTGACTAAGAATAAAAACTTAATATCAGTTTTTAAAAGTAAAGGATTTATTGGTAATGACCTTGTCCAGGATGAAACAGTCACCCATCACCAACTTGACATGTTCCCACATGGCCGACCCTCTGAACTGTGTCAGACACAGACTTCTCACCCACTCCTGCCCTTTCCACGGAGGTGCACTAGCTAGAAAAGCCACATTCCTTACCCAAAATGAGGCATCAGCTATGAACTCCTCCCACCAGGAAGCCTAGGTCATTAGAGCAGAGCTGGAAGCTGAGTTTCCACGCTTAATCTCTTTACTTTCCAGCTGTGGGTTTTCTTTGTTTAACTGCCATTTCCCACCTCTAAAATATGTTCCACTTTAGCCTAAAGAGGAAATATCTCTCCCCTGGCCTGGCTTAGTGAAGGGCTTCTGTGCATAGTCTGTGTGTGTTCTCGGTGTTCAGGCAGCAGGGCAGGGCGAAATGGAGCCTGTGCAACCTCAGAGACAGAGTGGGGAAGTGCAGGCATCTCCGGATGCCTAATTGATTGCTCCACTCCTCTGTTTAAAGAAAGCAAGTGAAGGCTTTGGAATTCTTGCTCCTGAGTCCCTTCCAGTGAGCACATGACCTTCTGGACAGCATTTCAGTGGTCAAATGACATTTAACCAGGGCATCTTGGTACAAGGCAGAGGCCAGCATAGCAGAGCCTTTGTGGCTATGTTCTCCTGGAGCCCAGAGTACATACAGACCATGCTTGGGCAGGCGCTTTGTATGGCCTGTCCAGAGTAGTGTTCCAGAAAGGGACTGCGTTCACGAGTGCCAGCAGGTTTTCTTTGCTACAGGACTTCTCTGAACCCATGTGCTCCCAAGAGGAAGTGCTCACAGGCACAGAACCCCTTATCACACAGGATACCTGTGTTCATGGACTGTGCTCATGGTCTAGCTCTGAGCTAGGGGACTCTGCAGCCCCAAGGTTCTAACAGTTCACTGTCTAGGTACACCTAGATGGGTACAAACTTTCGGTATATCAGCTGCTATGGGAACCAGTACCCAGTGAAGAAATTCTCTGTCCCCAAGACCTTCCTCGTTGCCACCAAATGAAAGAAGCAGAAGGAAGGAGGGATGCCTGTGTGGCCCAGCCTTCCTCCCAGAAGCGGTAAGGTCACATGACCCCTCCACACAGGGCTCCAGCTCTTGCCCATTTCAATTGCACTCAGTGAATGGTGAGTTGAAATGTCCTGGTTTAGAGTTAGGGTTCTACAACTGCTCAGTACCACAGAGCCCATGGGGAGGCTCTCTCAAAAGCAGAGAGCCCAGGGAAGGGACCAGAAGAGTGGGTCCCTGGGGAGGTGGGTGTGCAGAGAAGGCTCAAAAGGCAGTTGTAAGATACAATGCTTTTTATTGATGACAGAACAGATGGGCAGGAAGACTGTCAGGGTTGCTGCTAATGTTGGGGAGAGGAGCGAATAGAGAAGAGGACTCTGGGGTGGCTGGAATGCTGGCAAACTCTTTAGAGTAGTGCTGAGAGGGCTGGGAGAGCTTGATGCTGACACATCTGCCACTGACTCCACTGTGACTCCTGGAGTCATAGCCAAAGCCACTGCCAATTCTACTTGCCACCACCATGTGTCAGGCTGAAGCCACTGCCTGTGCCACCTCCATCACCAAAGCAAGAGCTATCCCACTGAGCCATGTCCCCAGCCCAATAGGGTCAAACCCTGATGATCCCTATGGACATTACTCAGTGTCTAAATTTTTCCTCCATTAACAGACTATTGGATAGTCTCTGCTGGACTTCTGGGCCAATTAATAGTGGCCAATGAGATGGCTCACATCAAGCTTGATGATTTGATTCCCAGACCCCACCTGGTAAAAAGAGAGTTGACTCCCTCAAGTTGTTCTCTGACTTTCAAGTGGATGCTTCCCCATACACAGACACAGACACAGACGCACAGACACACACACATAAAATAAATTTTTAAAACAGATATATGAATACATACAAGTAGCATGAACCCAAAACAACGACAAAAGGTAAATTACCATCCCCAGAATGCCCCCGCAGATTCCATAGGAAATTTTCTAAATCAGTTGCTGCTTACTGAATTAGTTCAGATATGTGAGAATAAACTTTCATTATTGTGATGACTTGGGTCACTTACAGATGCTGACAGCACTCTGGCACTCTCCAAATATCATGTTTGAGGAAGCAAAAGAGAAATGACTCTGTCACAAAACAATCTACAGCAAGGCCATGGATCAGGGTGATGACCAGCTGCTAGAATTGAATCCAGAAGCCTGGGAGGTTTCATCCACACTGCTGTGGGCCCTAACAAAGAGCTGTACACACAGGCTGCATACACACTTCGTCTACTTAGGAGATAGTGGACTAGGAAAGACATAAGGCCCATAGAAGATGGGGTCCTCTCTTTCTGGCAGGCTCTGTTGCCACTGACTTGGTCATTTATGCAGTTCTCAGATATGATATCAAGGAGATGAGACAGGAAGCTCAATTGTACTCCTCACCCTCCAGTAGCTTATGGTAGGTGGCAATCTCCAAGTCCAGAATCATCTTAACTTCCAGCAGCTTCTGGTAGTCATGTAGCAGCAGGCCCAGTTCATGCTTGCCCTTCTTTAGGGCAGCCTGCCATTGGCATCCTTGAGGGCAGTCTCGCCACACTGCTTAGCTTCCGTGATGGACATCTGCAAGTTGGCATTCTGGAGCAAGGGGAGATAGAGAAAATGAACCAAATAGGACAGTCCCAGATCTCCTGCATCTTAGAATGGATTACCCCATCATTAGGTCAGGAAATGTCACTCCTCCCCTAGTTATCTCCATCCAGTCTCCATCCGTGAAGACATTTTCCCACCATTAGCCAACCGTCTAGACAGACTTAGTCTTTGAGCTTTCCAGAGGCCCATCCGTCTCCATCTGTGTCCCTTCCTGGTTAGGAGTCCTGGGTCCTGAGGTCCTCGCCCCACCCATCACTAGTAACCCAGGCAATAAATAGCATCCGGCCTATCTTACCTGTTTCTTGGTGTTCTCGATCTCTTTGGATCACCCTGTTGACCTCCATGATCTGGTTCTTGGTGCCCCTCAGGTCATCCTCGTGCTTGACAGCTGTGACCTGCAGCTCTCCCAACTCAAGAGCAGAAGGGAAGATAAGGCGTTAAATGCAACTATGGCTGATTAGTTTCTGTAACCCCCACGTCACCCACCAAACTTTGAGATGCTTAGTTTGAACATTTGTTAAATGATATTGAATGTCATTTTAATGAGCCAAACAGGGGTACCTCCAAAGCAGTGAAGAGGACATCCGAATTATGTAGATGAGTCTTCTACCTTGTAGTCCCTTAGCAAGCTTGAAATAGTCCCACATAGCCTCACAGGAGACAGTGAAGCCTCCCCTCAAGGAGGGCAAAACTTTGCTCAACAAACAGCTATAAAAGGAATGTTTCCACAACCTGCTATTGTTCTAAAATGATGGCTAAATTTGTGTTCTCCCCCTATCAGAAGCCTTTGAGAGGAAACTAACACTGATTCTAGCCACTCCGACAGCTATCAAGTGCCTGAAAACAAACCCTGAGTCCATCACTCTAGAGTCCAGCCTTGGCAGACAAAAGAAAAATGAGGAGGAACCCAACAGAGGGATGCTTCTGGAAGCCCTTGTCAAGAAATTCCAATGGACTCTCATATGAACATTTGAAAATTGCCCTGTTCTGACTTTTTTCTAGTTCCTTGTCTAGAACTTGTAATGCTAATTACTCTTTCCTTAACTTATCCTTCACATCTCCTATTCATTAGAAAAGAAAGTCCTTGACCTACAGATAAGAGTTATGCAATTTGGGAGTCTTTTAGATAGACCCATTGAAGGGGTACCCTAATTGCCTCACCCTGCATCCCCATTCACCATGGAAGAAGCCAGAGCTGTCTGTGTCCTGATTCCCTATCTGCAAGCTGGGTAACCTCTTCAGAGGATGGTGTGATAAGAATAAGAGGTAGGAATTGGCTAGGCAGTTAGGGTAAAGACCCCAAAGAAAGGTAGCCAGTTTTTTTACTAAAAGCCAAAATGTTCTTAGACCTCTTAGCAACATGTTCCATTCCAAAGGCCAAAAATGTCGAAAGTATTTGGGAGCTTTTATCTAATCCTTTAAAGATTTTAGGGTTATCTCTTCAGAGGGGGT
>NW_008343671.1:133007-153798 GCF_000622305.1 Nannospalax galili | reverse complement strand
ATGGATTTGATCAAAACACCTTATATGCATGTATGAAATTCTCAATAAATTATTTTTTTAAAAAGAATTAATTGGGGAGGCAGAGGCAAGGGGATCTCTGTGAGTTCAAGGCCAACGTGGTCTATATAGTGAGTTCCAAGCCAGCCAGGGCTAACAGGGAGACCCTGTCTCAAAAAAAAAAAGAGTTAATTGGGGGATAAGATACTGTGGTATCTTCACCTTATATGCATGTATGAAATTCTCAATAAATTATTTTTTTAAAAAGAATTAATTGGGGAGGCAGAGGCAAGGGGATCTCTGTGAGTTCAAGGCCAACGTGGTCTATATAGTGAGTTCCAAGCCAGCCAGGGCTAACAGGGAGACCCTGTCTCAAAAAAAAAAAGAGTTAATTGGGGGATAAGATACTGTGGTATCTTCCAATAGGGGAGCCAAGGGCAAAACTCTTAGGGCTCTGAAGTAGGACTAGGTGTTTCATGGCTGAAAACTAGCTCTTGGCATATTACGCACCCCTAGAAAGTATCCAGTCTCTGACCATGGAGACTTAAGTGCCTATGTGGCCCAAGGTGGCTGTAGTAAACCCATAATGTTAGTAAAAATAACACTTTACCATCTCAAGAATGAAGGTGCAAATGATCTTCCAAATTCTGTAAAATAAGTAAATCTTCCTTGGTTTGTCTCTTGTCGTGCATTAAAAAAAAAAAGGAATGTCTCCAGAAAATAGACAAAGATGGGTCCATCCAGCAAACACTCAGCTGCCCCACAGGCCAGCTTTCCTCAGACTCCCAGTAAAACCCCTAAGTTGCACTTGACACCCACCTTGGTCTGGTACAGTGCCTCAGCCTCAACCTTACCCCTCTGTGTCATCTCTTCAAAATGGGCATAAATATCAGAGATAATGAATGCTATCCAGGTCCAGGTTATGGCTGTTTTCCATGGAGAGGACCACAGATGTGCCATTGGCGTGGCTTTCCGAAAAGGACAGCTCCTGCCAACACAGAGGGGACCCGCTCACTTTCAAGGTCTCTATGACAAATGCTGCCTGAGCAACAGCTCCATTTTGCTGACCCTTGGCTCTGAATCTCAGTCTGAACCAGATGCTCAGAAAGCTCTATGTCTGCAGCCCATCCTGCAGAAGCCCTTCAAGGGGCCTCATCTCTATGGTTATATAGATAGCCTCCTATAACCCAGGTACCAAGAGCTCCAGGCTCGAATCTGAACGCATCATCCCTTTCCTCTTTCCTGAATCCTCACCTTATCACAGAATTCCTTCAAGCTAATCTCTTCTGTCAGAGTATCCACTTTGGCCTGAAGATCCATCTTAACCAGGTAGTAAGCATCCACATCCTGAGAAAAACAAGGCATAAAGGCCTTATTACCCACCCCGCAAGGAACAAGAAGCAAACTGCAACTGCAGCAAGAGAGCTAGGGACCCATGCTGTACCGATACAGTTGGGTCTTATTTCACCCGCTCTACTGAAGGGATGGGAAAGGGAAAGACCGCTGAATCTTAGGGACTCTTAGGGATCCTCAAACAAAGATGCAGCTGGCTTCTGTCTACTTCTCCAGTGATTTGAACTTGAGAGCCCTGTGGCAGTGAAGTAAGGTGATCCCCCAGTTCATCTGGAAACCTGTGGTGACGTGCCCCAGGAAATTCTCAGTAGTCCCTGCCTTCTTACAAAGTCATTCTCAGCAGTTATGCGTTTGCTCACTTCATCCTCTTCTCTGTGAGAAGAAAAAAGAACTTTCTGGATTTGGCTTTATTTGGGGGTGTTGGGGTTTGGTTTGGTCTGGTTTGGTTGAGGGGTGAAATCTATACTGATGTGTGTACTTGTTCATGTTTGTGAGTGTGGTCATGCATATGCCACAGTGAAGGTTGGAGGACAGTCTTGACCCCATCCCAGCTTTCCACCGTGTTTGAGACAGGACCTCTTTTTGTTCACAGCTGCATATGCCAGACTAGCTAACCCATGAGCTTCCAAGGATTCTCCCGTCTCTGCCTCCCATTTCACCATAAGACTGTGTGTCACTGTGTCTGGCTTTTACGTGGGTTCTGGGAATGCAGACTCAGGTCCTTGCATGGTAAGCACTTTCTGCTGCGTCATCTCCCCAAGACCCTGGGTTTTGTTTTGAGGTAGTCATAAACAAAACTGTTCTCTGAAACCCTGAAAGTTCGCTTCTTCCTCCCCTTTCTCTCTATCCTGCCTTTTTAACGAGCACATCCTTTTTACTGTTTCTGTTAGTAAGGGGAACAGTCATACCAGTCTGCCCAGGCAAATTCTCCTGGTTTTAGCACTGAAAGTCCTATACTCCAGGAAACCCCCAATTCCCAGGCAAACCTCCAGGTCCATTGGTCACAATACCATGAGCTGCTCTAGAATCCTACAGATACTAGAACCGGATCTTCCCCAACCTGGCTCCTAAGAAATATTTCAACTCTAAAAGTATCTCTCTTGCCACAAAGTTCCATGCCTAGACTGACTATATCTACGTTTGAAGCTGGAAAATAGCAGAAAACAGGGGGCTAATGAATCAAACTGTCACCATGAAGGTGAGAGAAGAGAAACAGGCTGGGTAACATCACTGCACAGCAGTCAGGAAGAACACGGGCAGTGCCTGGACTCTGGGAAGACTGGCCATGGCATCGTCTCACTCCCACCGGTCACTCACTTCATGTAGTCCTCCACAGTGCCCTGCATGTTCTTCAGCTCCAAGTCCAGGAGGCCTGTCTCTCTAGTGGCACAGCCCAGGTTGTCCCTCAGAGAGTTAATTTTGTTCCCAAAAAGAAAATCAAGGCTGTTGGTGCCAGTGATGGAACTGGCCTTCTGCTGATGGAGCAGCTCCCACTTGGTCTCCAGGGCCTTGTTCTGTTGCTCCAGGAAGCGGACCTGCAGGACAGGGAGGCAGTAGCATCAGGCAATGATGCAGCAGAGCAGCGGAGGACTTTCGTTAGGTGGCACAAGTAGGTCTGGGCATCTAGCTCCCAGTCCACCCGCACAAAGGCCAAGGACAGATGTGAAGTTGGGTTCTTCCTAGAGTTTCACAGATGATGGCCAGGCAGCTGATCAGCCAGGACACTGAGGATACAATATCGTTTGGAAAGTCACAGAGGAAGGAGAGTCCTTACATACTGGATACAGAGCTGTAAAGGAGAACCTTTGGTATTCCTGGGGACTCCAACACTATCTTGACTTCCCAAAGTAAAGTATGCTCTGCAAAAAATGTTAGTCAGCCCCCGCAACAGCATTTCCCACAGAATCTACAGGCACTGTGGCCCTTCAGGCTATGGGTCACCAGGAACTTCCCCTAACTGACAAGTCTGTCAGCACAACATCACTTCTCTTGAGCCTAGAAGAGAGATAGACTTGAGTGAGCAGTCCCAAGCTGGAGAGAGACACCAAGGACCCTTCTTTTCTTCACTAGTTGAGTAGGGATGCAAAGGATGCTAACTTCCCACAGCCCCTGGGACTAAAGGTTCACTTAGGCTCCTCTAAACCCTCCTCCCAGGTATCAGCTTCTTTTGCTGGCACAGCAACACGTAAGGAAAGGACCTCGTGGAAAGCCTCAAAGGATGACTCACATTCCCAAAGCCCTAGTTCTAGGTTAGACACCTGGTCCCAGTGGTCACTGCCTTTGTCTTGGGGTCTAGCTCTACAGGCCCAGACCTACTTCAGATTGTGGTGGGAAACTTGAGCAGAGGTTCCAAAAGCAGCATGTGGTGGTATTTAGGTCCAAATAGGGGACCGTTGTCTTCCCACACATCCACACCCTATTTGCCTATGGCAGCAAGAGTATCACCAGTCCTGAATATCTTCCCAGACCCTGGGCTCTGCCTAGCTCCTCACTCCCTAGCCTGGCCCATGAAGAACACACCTCGGTGTCTAAAATGTCAATTCAAAACCCCTCCTGTAGGAATGCAACAGTCAGAACTTCATTATTTTGTCGATGAAGGAGGCAAACTTACTGAGGCTCTTGATCTGCTCATACTCGTGGGCCTTCACTTGCCCAATCTGGGGGTCAATCTTCACATTGAGCGGCTGCAGGAGGCTCTGGTTGATGGTCACTTCCTGGATTGCCCCCCCAGCCAAAGCCACTAGGCTCACCAAAGCCACCAGCTCCCCCAAAGCCACCTCTCAGTACCCTGCCACCACCAAAGCCACATATATAGCCTCCTTGAAAGCTACCTTTATAGCCACCCTTTAAGCCAATGCCATAGCTGCCTTGCCCTCCACCAAAGCTACCAGTCCAGGAGCTGCCAGTTGTTATTTTGAAGGAGATGGTCTTGCTGCCGCCCATGTTAGAAAGGCTGCAACTGCCAAAGCCACCTGTTCTGCTCTGGAACCCCCAGGCCCCCCAAGTTCTTCCTGTTGCTGCTGGACACCAAGGCTGACCAGCCAGAGAAGGCCTGGCTCCCACCACCAGATGTCTTTTAGACTTGTCTGTTCATGGTGAGGATCTTGGTGACAGGAAAAGGAACAAGGTAAACAGGGCCCCTGAGAGTCAGCAGAAGAGTACAGGAGACTGAAGTCCTAAGCAAGAAAAGTCCTTTTATATACATTTGACCAAGCTGCTGGGCTCAAGAGAAGGATGTGGGACACGCTTGCCTGTAAGGCAGTAAATTTGTTCTAAGCCACCAAACACACCTCAAGGATAATATATATGGTAAAAGTTCTAAGATGGCAGGATTACCTAGCAGGGAGCAGTACCTAGTAGTGTCCTATGCCCATGCATGACCACCTCCCAGCTTAGTGAGACCCAGGGGCTCAACTCTGGTCTGTCTGCCCACCAGCAGCTGCAGGCCCTGCCAGAGCCAGACTCAGGTCTGGGAAGGTGGTGTGAAGGGTGGGGATGCTCTGACTTCCTGAACGATGGAGACAGTGAGGTCTACTCACAACTCTGGAGGAGGGTCCCCATGGATGGTGACAGATCTACTCCAGTCTCAATATGGTTATTATGTATCCACAGTGTGCCTGTCTCTGTGCTGACCTTGGAGACAAAATAGTGACCCTGCTTCCCCTTCCAGAAGACAAAGCCAGGAACGGGTACCTCTGCCTCCTGGCTTCTTCCTCCCCGCTAACCTTAGTGCAGGAAGCAGTGGCTATGTGGCTTGTGACCATCTTCTAGGGGAGAAAGTGTGAAGCTCACAGATTTGTGCATTAATCAGGGCTTGGCAAAACCCAACATGCCAAATATTTGTTTTATGCACTTCCCAGAGAAACCAATGCTGTTACAGACATCATCTTGGGGCCTCTCTAAGGCTACTTTCTTTGCTCCACACATTTTGTCATTTCCCTCAGTGTCAGCCCAAGTCCCAGAAACCAAAAACTAGAACATCAATTCAACAACAAATTCAGGGCCAAAACAGAGGAAGATTTCTGCTTAAGTAAGTTCACACACCAGTAGGGGGTCAATGATAAAGAAAGAAACATGATAAATCAGGCAGTAGAGATGTTATGGAAGAGCTAGGAATGGAGGCTGAGGCAAGAGGGTCATGAGTTGGAGCTGCATAAACAAAGAAAAAGAGGAGCAGGAGAACAGGAAGGAGGGAGGAAGAAGAGGAGGAACAGGAGCAGGAGGAGGAGGAGGAGCAGGAGGAGGAGGTGGAGGAGGGGGAGAAGGAGGAGGAGGAGCAGGAGGAGGAGCAGGAGGAAGAGGAGGAGGAGGAGGAACAGGAGGAGGAGGAGCAGGAGCAGGAGGAGGAGGAGGAACAGGAGGAGGAGGAGCAGGAGGAGGAGGAGGAGCAGGAGGAGGAGGAAGAGGAGGAGGATGAGGAGAAGCAGGAGGAGGAAGAGGAGGAGGAGCAGGACAAGGAGGAGGAGGAGGAACAGGAGGAGGAGGAACAGGAGGAGGAGGAGCAGGAGCAGGAGGAGGAGGAGGAGGTCAACCACTATGGGAAAAGCACATCAACAGAAGGAAGGGGGAGCGTGAAAGGGGAACTACCTCTGGAGTGGTCTAGTGGAAATGAACAGTAAGCACGGCAAGGAGCAAGCATGCAAACATCTGGAAAAAGGGCCCCAAACAGAAGGAGCCACAAGTGTCCTGAGGCAGGGGAGTGTGGAGAGTATTTGAGGAACCAATGCCTAAAGCAATGAGCATGAGAGAACCGAGCTCCAAGGGTAGCTGGGAGATGACAGATCACACATGGCCTCACAAGGCTGGCTGTTCCTCTGAGATAGGAGCCACTGAGGTTAAGCAAAGGACACATGAGTTAGACATGAGCTAGCCTTGAAAGAGTCCCTCAGGCTGCTGAGCGGAGACAGACTGCAAGGGTCAAGGGCGGACAGGTGAGAGCCACTCCTCGCCCCTTCCTTTTCTGCTAGCTTTGCCTAATTCACTTCTGCCACTTGTGTGGGGGAAAGCTGAGGGAGCAGCAAACAAAGCACTTAGGAGAAGCTT
The DNA here is from genome assembly GCF_000622305.1 of Nannospalax galili. NCBI lineage: Eukaryota > Metazoa > Chordata > Mammalia > Rodentia > Spalacidae > Nannospalax > Nannospalax galili. The sequence continues at coordinate 147,405 of NW_008343671.1, read as the reverse complement.
AGTGGGACAAGTCAATGCAGAGGATTTGCCCTGGATAGCCTCTGTGTGAGATTCCTGCATACTTGTTCTGAATCAAGAATCCAACTTAATACCGCCCACTAGAGGCTTTTAACTAGCCAAAGCCGCAGCCATACCTCTCAGGAAATCCCCGAAAGATCTTGGGACGTTATTAGCTAGGAAACTTGAAACAATAACTAAAAAAAAAAAAAAAAAAAAAAACGGGGTGCAGGGAGATAGAAAATTCTTGAAGCAATCATTTAATCTGGGAAAGAGGAGGTTAAGAGAAAATTTGTCTATTTTTTCATGAATTATCCATAAAGTGTAGATCTTCAGAGGCTAGAGAGATGGCTCAGTGGTTGAAAGCACTGGCTCTTCTTGTAAAGAACCCAGATTTGGTTCCCAGTACCCACTGACAGCTCACAACCATCTGCAACTCCAGTTCCGGGGGATCCGATACCCTCTTCTGGTTTCTGTGGGCATTGCATGCACGTGGTACATCTAAGTACATACAGGTAAAAGTCTCATAAACACAAATTAATTTTTTAAATATGGAGATTTCTCCATTGAAGAATCAAAGGGACTCCTGTTGGACTTAACACAATGGATGTGAGTGTGGTAGACAGGAGGGTGGCCATAGCCACTGGAAGTAATTTAAAGAGATTAGAAACAGTCATTCACTGCCACCAGCATGTAGGTGGTGCTAAGAACACTGAAGAAATACTGTGGGGAACAAGGAACAGCTCCGTCAGGGGACAAAGGAGTGACAACAAACCTCTTAGTCCCCGAGAGTGAGCATGAGTAGAAAAGGAGGCAGAGCAGTCAAAGTCAAGGTAACAGCTTGGGAAGGGGAGGGGTGCACATGTCCAAGCCAGACCTGGGCCTCAGGGCCACCCTTCTCCTTCCCAGCTTATTCTCTCAGATGCCTTGTTCTGAGCGTGTTTATCTTCAGACACAGGCCCAAGCCCCAAACAAATTGGGCAATGGGCCAAACCATGGTTCTCCACAACCTGGCCTTGACCCATTGCCAACCTGTGCTCCCCATAATCCTTGCCTTCTATCTCAAGTGACACTAGGTTGATTTGAGCTTACTCACCTGAGCCACACTCTTGTTGCTGTTGTTACTGTTTAGCTAGAGTCTCCCTGTAGCCCCAGTTGGCTTGGAACTTGCTGTATAGACCAGGCTGGACTTGATCTCACAGTAATATGCCTCTGCCTCCCAACTGCTGGGATTAAAGACATGTGCCATCATTCCTAATCAATCTGGTATTATTGCTGCTGGGAAACCCTGCATCCATGGGCCTTGGCCAGCTCTAGGTTACCCATTTTACCTTGCTGCCTCTTAAGCTTCTATATTCAGACCAGATGTTCCTTCCTCCAGTAGCCTTCCTTGAATCCCTTCTTCCTATGCTCCCAGCCCCTCACTGATATCTACAACTACTCTCAACACCCTCCCAAAGTCTGTGGTATCCATGGATAATGTGTCTGTCCCCAGAACCCCCAAACTCATACTCCATACTCATGTTAAACTATGCCCTCCTCCATGGAGGCCTCAGTTGCCATGAGCTGTCTGTCCCTGCAGCCTCCCACAAAACCAACACAGAGTAGACATTCACAGGGCTTGCTAAATGAAGGTCCTGTCCCCTGGGGCCCTAGAGATGGAAGAAATGTTCAGTGGGACACTGCTCAGAGAAAGGGGTGTGTACTCAGAATCTGCCCAAAGAGGCCTAAGCAAGACCCAGTGATGGTTTCCAGCACAGTAGAGCCAGTCCCAGCAGACTTTCAGGAAGAAGATACTTCCTCTCAGAGGAGAGCAAAGTCCTGCTATCTGCCAGGAGAGCACTTACCCCATCTCTAACACACAGACCCTACCTGTCCCTCAAGAGCTCACTTAAATACTACCTCCTACATGAAGTCTTCTGGGGTTGCCACAACTGATCACATACAGACAATGTTTATGAACTGCCCAGGCCTAAGGGACACATCTGCAATGCAACCTCTATACCTAAGGCTCATAGAACATAGAACAGGGGTAAAGAAGAGGTCATTAAGGAATCTCTCAGTTCTCATTAATGAAGCTCCCTCATACAACAGAGGGCCAGGAACATAAAAGGTCACAAATGGCCAAAGTGTAGAGATCAAGAGTCTGCGGAATGCTGGTCTTTGGGCAGAATTCCTTTATTAAACTTCACCCACGAAGGCTCAGGGACCATCGCAGAAGAGGAGGCAGAAAGATTGTATGAACCAGGGAGAACGTGCCTGATCATATGGAAACAGAGTCCTACAAGCTCCTGGGAACCTTCTCATATGATTCTATGGCAGGGGTGTCAGCATATACAAGTCCCATGCAAACTCAGGCAGACAGTAACCCAGCATAGAACTGGGAAAATGAACAGCAGACCCCAATCTTATCTGAAGAAATATTGACAATTGATTGCTGCTAGGTGAAGAAGAGCTGATCTTCCTAAAACACAGGACTCTAGATAGGCTGACTAGACCTCAGTGGATGGGCTTGCACTGAAAAAACGTTTAGGGACACTGACTTGACACAGTGGGCCTTAACAGGGATGACAGAGTATATGATGAGCTCCAGTGTGGGGGCTATAGGAGGGTGCCGGTGGGGACAGGGGTATAAAGATGATTAAGACTGTTTGAGATGTTCTGTATGAAATACACAAAAATTCAATAAAAACAAATTTTTTAAAAAGATTGAAAGTGATTTTACCTTCCCCCTGGATAGCCATCACTTGGGTTTGTAGCTCTCAAGGGCATTCATCTGTCTATTTGATCACCAAGTCACTTAGATATAGACATGGCCAAAAGCTCCTCAAAGTCAGTCTAGTTCTTTTTGTCTGACACAGGCTAGGCATTCAATGGACAGCTGTTGCTTCACTCATTCCATCAGCATTTATTAAATAGTCGCTACGAGGCAGACGCAGTAGCTCTGGACATCAAAATAAATCCAAACTGCTTTGATCTCTGCCACCACTACCACTACTACCTTGGGAAGCAAGGAAATGGGAGAGAAGCCCATGCTGCCTGCCACTCATGTCCAGCAGCTGCTTTGCCAGGAAGGGCAGATGTCTGTCTGCACCAAGCTCCCCCGCACCCCTCTTCTGATCTGAGCTGGATTCACAGTTGCAGGTAGATCAATTTCTGCATCAGTGTTATCTCTACCAGAAGCTAGGACTGAAGAGCCAAATACCTATTTGGCAAAAACACAATTTTACCTATACAGTAAAAACACTATTCTGGAGCACAGACTAGCGCAGGTCAGCTGATTGAAGGGAAGTTAGAGGACCGTGAAATCAGAGGCCGTGAATCCTATTGGTTCAGCTGTTGCAGCAGTAGGAGCTGCTGGCTCTGGGACTGGCACTGGAATTGTCTTTGGCAGTCTTACCACTGGTTATGCCAACAACCCTTTGCTGACGCAGCAGCTGTTCTCTGGGCTATCCTGGAATGTGTCTTTCCTGAAGCTATGCATCTCTTTTGTTTGATGGTTGGTTCCTTGATCTTGTTTGCCATGTAACAGAAATTACTGCTTAGAATGTTGATATTCATAGTAATTATGTATATGATTCTGTATATATTACTGTGACTCTGAAAACTGTAGTGTTGGTGTCCTGGAAATGTACAGTGTTCCCAAAGTTGTTTCATTAAAGATGAATACATTAGAAAAAGGAAAAGATAAATCTAGCCAGATTTCTGACCTTAAAGAATTCATAAACTGGGGACTTGTTGAATAAATGAATGGATCACTTGAGTTTGTAGCTTCCAAGGGCAGACATCTGTCTAATTAGCCGCTAATTAGCCTAGCCTGTGCTAGGCAAAGGGGACCCAAACACACACAAAAAGAGTTAGACTTGATTTTGAGGAGCTTTAGGTATAGATGGCCATGTCTATATCTAAATGACTTGGTGGCCAAATAGACAGATGAATGCCCTTGGGAGGTACAAATGCAAGTCATCTAGGTGGGTGGGTTTGTGGACAGGTAACTTGTGAGTGACAAAAGCCCTTTCCCTAGCTAATCTAGCTTCCTCGGCCCTCCCCCACCAACAGTCAAAGATCAAACTCAAAGCATTTGAAGCGATGTAACTGCAGATGCAGAACAATCTTGTCTTGACCCAAAGTCAGACAGGAAACCAGGGCCGCAGGGAGCCTGGGTCCTGGCCTCCCACCCTCGTGGCCACACTCCATACACACATCCTTCTCTTGGTGATAGACTTCACCCCCAACCTTAACAAGGCAAAAACTCTGGAACAAGCGGTAATGGGGCTTCCACCCTCGGCCTATCCTTTTTCTGACTAGGACACTGACCTGACCTAGAAACAGGAAGTAAATGAGTGTTTTCTTTCTTTCTTTGCTTCGCTTTTTCTGCTTTTGTTGTTTATTGCTTCTTGAGTTTTTTTGTTTGTTTACTTGCTTTGTTTTGTTTTGATTGGTTGGTATTTGAGGCCATGTCTTCTTACTATACAGCCCAGACCGGCCTAAAATTTGCCAGAATGTGCCTGCCTCAGTTTCCTCAACACTGGCATTACATTGTATACCACCACAGCAGCTTATTTTCCCTCTTTTATATAAAACAGGAGTCTTCCATAACCCAAATATGAACATACTCTCAAAGTCACTGGTCTCTTAATGTAGCCATGTTGACTCTAGGACACACATGCAGACATCTCATCTGAGGCTCCTCAGCTTGCTAAATCATTAAATGCCACTGCGGAGGCTGGAGAGCCCCAAAGCCCCTTGAGCAGGCTACTACCACATTCCCCTTGAGCAGAGGCATGAGGAAGGCAGCCCAGAGAAACCTCCAGCCTTCTGGTGGGAGAGCCTGAGAAGCCTTGTCCTTGCCCTCAACCCTTAACTCCTCCTCTCTACCCCCAGGAACTCGAAAAGCAGCCAAGTAGGCATTTTCCCAGGGGCTGGGTGTAGTTGGGTGAGGGAGTGGAAGCCAGCTGACAGGCTGCAGAGGCTGCAAAAGCTTCCTGCTCTGACACACATGACACATGGGGCAGCAAGCCCAGGACACACAATAGAGAGATTAGGGCTGGGTCCCCAGAAGGATAGAACCCTCTGGACCAGGGAGCCTCCAAGATCACAGCCCCAGATTAATGCTTTCTACTCTGTTCCAGAGAGAGGACAACACCCTGATAGGCCCTCAGGTTCTGCTTGAAGGCCATATGGGTAGGCTCCAGCTTGGGTAAACCTTGCTCCCTCCTGTCTGCACCATCAGTCCAGGGTTTAAGGGAAAAGGTGGCACCTGCTGTGGGAGGGATCAGGTCATGCTGCAGAGAGGGAGCTATGCAGTCCAGCTGTCGCTAGAAAAGGGAGACATGCTAGTTCAGATCCAGGATAGGAACAGGGTGTTCTCAAAGACAGTGCCAAACCCTCTCCTCAGAATGTTCTCCCCTTCAGCATTGCACCAAGCAGAATCTCCAGGGCCACTCCAATCAGGAAGCTTTCCCCTTCCTGTGCTCCACAAGGCCTGCCTTCCCGCCATCCTTCTCCCTTCTCTTGGTACAGCAGCCCAGGCGGGAGCCCAGGCACCCCATGGAGGTGAAGACATGAGAGCAATGACCTCCAGTTCTGGAAGAACATCCTTGCTCCCCTCCATCCAACACCATGACCTTGATTCTTCTTAAAGCTGCTTTCTAAAAGCCCCACAGGTCCACTGATTTAACCCTGTAAGTGTAGCTGCATCAAAATAGGAAGGCCTTGGGACTGGAGGTGTAGCTTGGTGAGAGAACACTTGCTTAGCAGATACAAGGCCCTGGATTCAATCCCCAATACCTTCAAAAAAAAAAAAGAGGAGGTCTTCCTAGACATTGTGTCCAAGCCCTTATATAAGCCCCACAGCCTCATGTTCCATACAGTGAAGACATCAGGCTGTCAGATGCCCCACACCTCCAAACTCAGCCTCCTCCTCTAGGCTGTCCCAGGTTCAGCACTGAAACATCCTGCCCAGTCATCCTGTAACAGGCATCCTTTGTACAGTTGTTAGTGGTTGCATGAATCTGCTCTCCTGCCCTCTGGAAAGCCTTTAGGTCCCTATCCCACATTTCTGTCAGTAGCATTATGTGCACCTTGAAAAGAGACCCAAGAAATTGGTAGGTGACCCTGATTCATATACACAGATCCTCAGACCCTGCAAGTGTCCACCTTCATGTAAGTTTATCTGTGTAGACAGGATTCTAGAGCCTTCTCCTCAGGAAACAAAGCCAGTTGCTCAGAATGAATGACAAAAGCATTTTATTAGAGATGAGTAGAGACACGCAACAACAAGCAGTCCTTGTCCTAAGCTTGCAGAGCCAGTTGCTGCCAGGTGTTGGAGATGAGTGTGGTTCTGTCGAAGATGGGTATCCAAGATCTGGTAGAGGACAGCATGGCTGGGAGGGAACATACATGACCCTGACAATTCTCAGGAAAGAGCTGCTAGTCATCCTTCTGTCCATGGAGGTGAAAGCAAATACCCTCCCATTGTAGGGAGGTCACCAGGCCCAAGTTGAGAAGAATCCACCAGACTCCAAGAGGCCACATCCCAGCTGAAAAGAACATCCTCTCTAGCCCAGGGCAGAGTGGGGGGAGGGGAGACTCTAGAAAGACAAGCACCAGGAAAGCGGGTGGAGGTGAAGTGATGAAGCACAGAGACAAGGCCTGCGCTGCTGAACTCAGGGCCTGCCGGGACCACGTCTCCTCTATCGCTGGGACTTCTTGGTCATGGTGGTGGTGGTGGTAGAGACAGTCTTGCTGCCGGAACTTCCATAGACACCACCACCCAACCCAAAACCGCTTCCAGACGCAGAGCTGAAACCACTACCCAGGCCAATGCCCACACCACCTCCAGTGCTGATGTTGCCTCCAACTACCGCTGCAGGAGAGGGAAAAGACACAGTTATTGCCAGCAGTCCCCAGACCCAGACCCAAGGCAGTGGATGGCATGGTGGGGTGGCACTTACAGATGCTCACAGCACTCTGGCATTCCCCAGACATCCTGTCAAGAGAAAGAACCATGAGCCACACAAACCAGAGTCTTGCTTCCTTCAACACACAGGTCTTGGGAGCCCAGCTTCACCCTGAGTGGCCACATACTAACAGCTGAGTGTGAACCTATACTCTACCTGTCCTGGTTCTGAATGTACTAGCACAGCACTGAAGCAAGAAGCCAGGCAGAGGCCCAACCCCAGGGCCCAAGCCTCAGCTTCCCGCCTTGCCTCCTCCCCTCACCTGCACTCCTCGCCCTCCAGAAGCTTGCGGTAGGTAGCAATCTCCACATCCAGGGCCAGCTTGACGTTCATGAGGGCCTGGTAGTCCCGCAGCATCCTGGCCATCTCCTCCTTGGCCTTCTGCAGGGCACCCTCAAGCTCTGCATGCTTACTATAGGCGTCTTTAAGAGCCGCCTCCCCACGCTGCTCTGCGTCAGCTACAGACGTCTGCAGAGTTTGGCACTGTGGACAGGGACATTGGACAGGCAGCATCAGAGCCCTAACTTTCAAGAATTTCACACCTGTCCCTCCTCCTGGGCCAGTTTCTTTGGCCAGTTTCATGCTTCTCCCCACCTCTGACTCAGGAGTCCCATTCACTTCAGACAGAGCCCACCTCTGTGCCCACAAGACTAGCAAGAGAAAGATGAGCAAAAGCCAGTGGAGATAAGCCAGGAACCCTAGGTACCGGGATGTCACATCACATTAAAAAGGACACTGCTGAAGAGATCTGTGTTACTGGTGTTACTGGAGCCATAAGGCATCAAAACCCTGCAGGCAAGCTCAGGGTCTTCCAGCTGAAGGCTTTATCTGTTTGTCCCCCATAAGGGCATCCAGACCTACCTGCTTCTTGATGTTTTCGATCTCTGCCCGCAGCCTCTGGATCATCCGGTTGAGCTCTGAGATCTCATTCTTGGTGCTCTTCAGGTTATCACCATGTTGATCAACTGAGATCTGGAGCTGCTGGACCTGATACCCAAGGAGAACAGGAGCCAGAGGTCAAAGGTTGTATAGTAGAGCCCAATGAAAGAATCCACAGATGGCAGGGTAACACCAATGTCATGCAATCACAGATCAAACCAGGATCAATGATGCCTGGTGGATCCACTCAGTTTCTCCTGGGGCTGGAGCTTCTGTTCACAATTCAGACATTAAAATTAGAGCCCCAGAGCCACCCCTCTCCTGATGGAGAGAGAGAGAGAGAGAGAGAGAGAGAGAGAGAGAGAGAGAGAAACGTACCTTGGTCTGGTACCAGGACTCAGCCTCAGCCTTACTTCTCTGGGCGATCTCTTCATACTGGGCACGGACCTCAGCAATGATGCCATCCAGGTCCAGGTTCCGGTTGTTGTCCATGGACAGCACCACAGATGTGTCTGAGACATGTGTCTGCATCTGGGACAGTTCCTGCAAGGCAGTGTCTTATATCAGACCCTAGTAGAGTCTCCCCTGACCTCTTACCAGACTCCTGTATCCATGGATGGTTGTGAGACAGGTCTGACTGAAACAGAGTCAGCATTCCCAATGTGTATGGAGAGGAAAGAGGGAGCAATGAAGGGTTGGTCACATCCTGGGACAGAAAAACAATGCCTTTACTGCTGGCCAAGAATGTAAACATGCCATGTATAACGTGGCAGGTGCTCCATGTGTTGGAAGTGGAATGGATCCATTTCACTAGAAACACGACAGGCAGCAAGAACATCTCCCTGTGCAGCCTCTAGCTCTAAGCATCTCCTCTAGGATATCTGGTTCTCAGAAGCTCTACACTTCACTCCAGCCCTTTATCTCCATGACCTTGCCAAGAACCCACGACCTTGACACAGCATGCTGTAATAAATCAAGAACTGTGACTTCCAACCCACAGTTTCACATATGGGGGGACCCTTCCTTCAAATGAAGTATGGAGGCCTCACCGCTTCGTAGAGGACCTTCAGGAAGTTGATCTCGTCGTTAAGGTTGTCCACTTTGGCCTCTAACTCCACCTTGGCCATATAAGCTGCATCCACATCCTGCAGAGGAAGAAAAGAAGAAGGAAGAAGAGAGGAGGAAGAAGAGGAGGAGGGGGGAGAGGAGGAGGAAGAATAAGAAGAGGCAGTGGATTAAGAGGCAGGAATTACAATGGGGGAGGGGGTGTCAGTGAACATCTACAGGTGTCCTTGGTTATACAGCCACAGCAAGGTGGCAAGGGAATCATTTGATATGTGCTGCTGCTAAAGTCATCAGAACACATGGAAGCTCACTGTCCAGAGGGGCTTTCCTCATACACTTCTTTAGAGCTCACCCCATTACCCACTCCTTCGATGCCATAATCCCAGATAGAGCCAAGGTAGATGGAGACAGGCAGGAAGAAGGACCAAACCCACAACTTAAGCCGAGGGCCACAGAAAGGGACCCTGTAAGCTCTTCCTGCCATCCTTCCTGGCTTACCTTCTTAAGGACCACAAAGTCGTTCTCTGCAGCCGTGCGCTTGTTGATCTCATTTTCGTACCTAGGAATGGGGACAGGAGGGAAGACAGAAGGCCACATAAACCAGCATTTCTCCCATGTCTACTGCTCATTCTCGAGAATCTAACTGTTTGGAACTGTCCAGGTCACCAGCAGCATTCAAATGTTCATAGATACTGATTTTGATTACCACCCGTGAGGCTAACAGTGTGGGCCCTAGTTTATCCAGAAACATAAAACACGAGCTTCAGAAAGACTATTTTCAATAGGCAAGATGTGAGGAGAAAACTTAGAAATGATCTAATGGATTTTATTAGATCATTGGAAACTCTGTCCTCTGGTCCATTTTGACAGATTAAATTTGCAGGGGCATTGTTAACTCTCCAGTTCCTTTTGCTGGCTGTGTGAATGAATGGAAAGAGAGAGTTGCTGTTCATTCTCCCAACCCTATCCTATACAGGACAAAAGCTGAGCTCCTGTGCACTGAGTGGCCATTGTTTGTCCTGCACTATACCTGCTCCCTCTATCTCATTTAATTGTGTTCAGGTCTCATAACCCATAAGGTAAGAATATTATCCTCATTAAAGACTGAGAAAACCAATGCTCAGAGATGTTAAGCAATTCATCCAAAGTTGCACAGATAGTAAATAACGAATCAGTATTCAACTGGCTCCATCTCTTTCCAGTCTCTATACCTCTGACCACGCTATATTGCCATTGCTCCATTTAGTTTCCAATCCTGTTCATTTTAGGCAAATTCAACAACTTGAATCTATCATTGATTTTCTCTTAGGCGCAACTCATGGTTATTTGGCCTCAGCCTATGAAAACACGGCCATGTAGACAACAGGGGACATAACAAAGGAACTTTCTGCCCTCCTTTAAGATCTCTCCGAGCCTGAGGCCCTGAGCCACTGGAGAGGAGCCTGAATATGGGCCAGCCCCCTCTCCCTCCTCATACTTGGCCTTGAAGTCCTCCACACTGTCTTGCATGAGCTTCAGCTCTGACTGCAGGCGCCCTTTGTCATTGGTCAAAGAGTCCAGATGCTTCCTCAAGGCACTGAGGTAGGTCTCAAAGAAGGTATCCAGATTTCGGGGGGATGTGACTGTTGTCTGCTGCTGGAGGAGGTTCCATTTGGTCTCCAGGACTTTGTTCTGTTGCTCTAAGAACCGCACCTATGTTGAAAAATGCAAAGGCCTCCTGGTAAGGGCAGGAGGATCTCTGAGACCAGCACCAGCCCAGGTGGTCCATGCAGCCAGGCCACCTGAGAGCCACCCAGGTAGGGCTACCACATGTCAAACTCAGGGTACCATATGATAGACATGTTACTGGGTCCATAGCTGATGATGGGCCATGTGGCTATGGAGAACAGAGGAGAGGGCCAAAGGTACAGCTGGAATAGTTTCTAACCACAGCAGACCTAAGGCTAGAGAACAGATGTGTCTGTGAAACACTCAAATCAAATAAGATCAGAAGGTGCAACTACAGTCAGCAGGCACTTGCATTCAAGGGATCTTAAACCATGGCAAAGAACAGACACATTCACTAAGAACTTTCCAAATAAGCTAGGCATGGTGGTGCCCACATGTAATCCCAGCACTCAGGAGGCTAAGGCAGAAGGACTATGAGTTTAAGGCCAACCTGGGCTACACAGGGAAACCATGTCTCCTGAATCTGTGCACAACTGGAGAATAGCTATTTATGGCCCAGACCCTATGTGTCTGAGACTCAGCTAGAATCCACCCTGGGGAGCCTTCCCTCTCTGAAGGACCCAGCCAGACCAGCCAAAGAATCAGTCTAGCAGAGCATCTCCATGTTATGTACAATAAAGGAGGTTCCCATCTTCTGAACCCAAAAGGTGAGACCAAAGGAAATGTGGCGAGGAGGCACAAAGAACGCTCAGTCTGGCTTTCAAGTCTATGTCCCTGGGGTCACCGTCAGCCTCCTCCAGCTACCACAGGTGTGTTCGGGCCAACTGGAAAAGCAAGCATGCCACTCCGGGGTGGTTCACTCTCTCCTCAAACATCTAAATCCAAAACCTTGAAACACAGTGACCCAAGACAGCCTGGACCAGAGTGTCACACTTGTCCCCAGCCACAGATGTCTGGATGACTAGGCTCCGTGGCTCATGGCAACAATTGATCGTCCACTATGGCGTCTCCAAATCGTGTGTGAACAAGGCAGCTGCCCTACAAAAAGGAGAGACGGCACCGTCCCCTTTGCTCTTCAAACAGCCCCAGCAACGAAACGTTCTGCCCAGAGTCAGGAGTCGGTTCAAGGTGGCCTCCTGGTTGAGACTCAGGAACCCTTGTTCCCACCGCCCTGTGCTCAGGCCACTCCACTTGCCTTGTCGATGAAGGAGGCAAACTTGTTGTTCAGGGTCTTGATCTGCTCACGTTCCTCTGTCCGGACTTTCTGGATGTCAGAGTCAATCTCCACGTGGAGGGGTGTCAGCAGGCTCTGGTTGATGGTGACCTCCCGAATGCCTCCAGCGGGACAGGCAGGGAAGCCAGGACCACCACGACCATTGATGAAACCTCCGAATCCACCGCCAAAACCACCAGCACCATACCCAGCACCAAAGCTACCAGTGCCAAAGCCTCCAGCACCCCCAAAGCCGCCACCCTGGCAGGACCCAGCCACGCTCATGGAGATGCTCTTGTGGCCCCCAAGGTTGTAGAGGCTCCTGCTGCCAAAGCCCCCAGAGCAATAGCGGCCTGCACCCCCGGACATGGAGGCAGAGCTGAAGGCCACCCTCTTGCCCCCACCAACAATGGCTGAGCCACCACTAAAGCCCCGAGATCCGCTGCGGACATATTGCTGTTTGGCGATCATTGCTGAGAAGGGAAGCAGCTTCGGGCGTGCGGCAGAAGCGAAGGGAGAGCCAAGCTGTGAATGCCGAAGCCCTTGGCCCGGGTGGCTTATATGGGCTGGAGCAGCAGGGCTTGGTTTCAGGGGCATAAAGGGAAAAATCCAAAGCATCTCTGGGCTTGGCCTTTGGCTCAGGCCCATCTTTCTTGCACCTGCTGAGCATTTCACTAAACACACCTACAAAAGTCACTGGGAGGGCATGGGTTACAGTCCCATCCCTTCTCTAAGCCAGTGCCCCAGGGCCTCCTGCATCACTGCCCATCTGGCCCAGCCCTGCAAGGCCCCACTGCCCTCCCACCTCCCCAGGCAGCCCTACAGGACTCCAGCTTTAAACAGACAGCCTGTCACCTCTTCTGTCATGCCACAGGGTCTGGGCCTCAAGAGCCCAGTTCTAAGGCACTGTCTGCAGCTGCCAGTCTACACAGCCTGACCTGAGCAAGCCGTGCTCTGAGCTCAGGTACAGCACTCATAAAATTGGAAAGAATGCAAATATTTACCTTCCCCCTCAGGACAAGTGGGATCGTGATCATGAATGCTTTGTAAGCTATCAGAAGCTGCTCCTACCCTCCATGAGTCCTTGGCCCTATGTTCGCATCCAAAATGAGGCTCTTCTGTTACAATTCCAGCCTAGTGGCCTTCCAGACAAAGACCCAAAGGAGTACCTGGCTGGGCTTTAGTCATATGCTGTGCAAGTCACTCTGGAGCTTCATTCTGGTTTTCCTAAATAGATCCCAGCATTCTGGGAGGAAGTTCCTAACATTTTTGGTGTTGGGGGCGTGGTGAAACTGTGGGACCCCTTCTCCTAGTCATGTGAGAGATGCACAATCCTAGTTTCAATCCTAGAACTTCAATTCTTCCCCCACTGAGCACAACTGACCTGTGTTCAAATTCCACTCATTTGTCACTAGAGAGCTGTGCAGCCTGGATGGAGTGGTCGCGTGGCCCCTGTGAGCCAAGTAAGCCCGGTCAACCCATCTCATTTATAAAATAAGACATGTGTCTGTACATAGCTAATAGGGCAATGTGCCCAGGGTGTCTAGCACATGGGAGGCTGAGGGACATGTGCTCTCATCCCTTCCAGGCACTTAAGGGAAGTCTTGTGACTCTGTGTTCCCTCCTCAGTCTCCCATGGACGAAAGGACCCAGATATAAGAAAGAATAGCCACCAGCACCTGGATAACCTCACAACCTGCCTCCATAAATGAGAAGCTCCCCTAATGCACAGAGAGGGCAGGGTAAACAGTGGGAGGGGGTGACCATGGGTCACTCCTGGTGATGAGGGCCACATCCTGGGGATGTATCACATCTTGGGGATGAGACTTCAGGGAAGACCAGGCTGCCCAGCAGCTTCTCCTCCCATCTCTTAGCTCCCCTGTCCCCTCCACCTCTGCCCTGCCACTGTCCAGCTGGCCACCAGCAAACCTAACTTGGCAGGGGAGGGGGAGTGGGGCTGGGAGGGCTAGGGTACAGACTCATAATACATGAACAGAAGAAGGCTGGAGTAGGTAAGCACGGCAGAGTGTAAAGGGGCTGCCCCCACCCTGTGTTTGCTGAGTACCAGCTTTGTACCAGGCTCTCCACTGTTCGGGCTGAAGGGACTATGGGACACTGGCATCCAGGCCTGCTAATGTCCACCCTGGCTAGAGAGTGAGTGTGGCTTGACAGGAAAGTAGCCAGTACTCTAGATCTCAAGGATGACCAGGGTGGGGAAGAGCTGAGAGCCACCCCTCACCACCCCCATCTCTACATACCCCCTACTCATCCCCTGCAGCCTCTAAGTCTTTGGCAGGACTTTCTGTCTGAAGCCCCAGAGAACTCACGCATGGCCCTGGGTCTTGTATCTAGGCCTGCTGTATACTCCAATCCTGGGGGGAAATGACATAAGTGCACTGTCATGTCCATTGCTGAAACAAAAATGGAAGCTGGGATTGGAGAGGATCTTCAGGAAAATAACACGTAATATACAATCAGCTTTGTGCCTGGGATCATCCAAACCACAGAGCCATGACTGAAGATGTCCCTGAAGATCACCTGACATATATGCCATCCCTTTAGACAAAAAAAAAAAAAAAAAAGGGAGGGGGGGGGGCGTTTTTGGGACAAAAAG
>NW_008343671.1:72853-132939 GCF_000622305.1 Nannospalax galili | reverse complement strand
TTATTTTGATATATCACAGTGAAAGATTTATCGTCCTCTTTTTTTTTTTTTTTTTTTTCCTTAAAAAAAAAAAAAAAAAAAAAAAAAAAAAAGGTGGCGGGGGGGCGCTTTTGGGCCAGAAAGGACTCTCACTTAGAATGGCCATTATGAGCTGAGCATCTCGTTCTTCACAAGCAACTGACAAAGGTGTTGCTATGCCCAGTTAAGAGCTGCTGATGTTGATGCTCAGAGAGGTTATGCACCTTGCCAGAGATCACACAGCTCAGAAATAATGGAAATAGGAGACTGGTGCTATAGATATGACCTTAAAGCTTATGACCTTAACCTCTTCATATGACCCTGTCTTATATGGTGTCTACCCCATGCAGAAGTCTCAGCAACCCACAGCTCATGGCCCACCAGAATTGGTGACAGGGTCCTGGAAAAACACTGCATGCTCCAGTTCAGCTCCTTTCTGTACCTACTCTGTCTGATTGGTGGCGTGGTTTGTGTGACCCTGTCCTTACAGGTACTCAAGAAGATATGACATGGTCCTAGAAAGCCAGTCCTGTGCCCTCCAATTAACTAAATCCAAATTACTGTAATTATAAATCCAATATAAACCTAGATCAAACAAAAAGAGTGTTCTGGTCTAGAGTCATATCTGTGGCCTTTATTATTAAATCAGAATTGCCAGAAATTCACAGACTCCTTGATCTATAGATAAGAAAATAATAGTAGGTACAAGCAAGAACTTCTCATGTGAGATTGTTTTCAGTCCAGTGGTGAGAGAAGAATTTCTTTCTGGAAGAGATGTCTCCTTTCAATGTGCAGCTCAGGCAGGGATTGAACAAGCCTCTACCTGGCCATGGCAACTGAAAGCTGGTCCCCACACTGCCACTGCACACACAGCTTTTGCTCTATCTACTGTCCTCGGTGACCCTGCTTCCTTTGGCATCCAGCCCGACCCCGGTTCTGAGGACTAGGCCAGGTGCTGACAGGCGTGGAGCAGGGGTATCAGGGTGTGCTCACCCAGAGATTTCTGAGTGCAGGAGGCGAAGCCTTTGCATTCAATCAGGGATTACAGATCCTGAGGCTTTTGTCACTGTCAGCCTCAACCTGAGACACGGTGTGGGAAAGTGCCCTGCCCTCCCCGGTCGGATGGGTGCCCCGGCCATGCTCAGTCAACCAACCTCAACCACCCCATGGCCTGAGTCACTATGAGGGAGCCAGAGGCAACAAGGGGATCAGAGATCCTTCAGAGAAGAGGTCAGCCCTTCAGGAGGAGGCTGGAGGGCCGTGCACTTCCAGCCCAGGCCAGAAAAAGCCATGGATCAGTTAGCTCAGTCCTCCTGTCCCAGGAGTGTGATAGCAGGAGTTGTAGCTTGGATTCCTGTCCCTGGCATGTGCCAGCAGGGCTCTCAACACTTCCCACTGCCAAAGCACTCCTGCTGCATGCTCACAGGCAGCAGGAACCGGAGGGAGGCTGTGCTGCACCAGTCCTGTTCCTGCAGCTGGCCTGCCCTCCAGACCCCATGAAGCCCTGAGCTAGGAATGCCTGTAGGTACCAGGCTCCTGGTCTGTGGCATCAACTCTGAGTTTGATGACAAGCTGAGTAAAACTACATGGTTGGATTTCACTTTGAAGGGGTTGTTTTTGACTCTACCATTAACTCACTATGGCTTTTAGACAAACGTGTTCCCTCCACAGCCTCTCATAGACAAAAAAAAAAAAAAAAAAAAAAAAAAAAAAAAAAAAAAAAAAAAACTTTAGACTGGTTTGTCTACCAATTTCTTTTTCTCTATGGGTGGCATGATCCAGTGGGGAGCTTGGGCTCTGGGGTCAGATTTTTTTTGTTTCTACACTCAGTTCTGCGGCCCTAGAAAAGTTACTTAACCACTCGGAGCCTTATTTCCTCATCTGCCTAACAGGGTTGGTAACATGCTAGATCACAGACTGTTGGGGAGATTGAGTCAGTCTGATGTTTAACAGCACACTGCAACCAGAAAATCCCATCACCTGAACTATCACCCCTAAGAGTGTACATGCAGAGCCCCTGGGAGAAGAAGTTCCACCGGCGGGGGTGGGGGGGACGTGACACGATACTTTTTGCCAAGTCAAAGAGCTGTGTCCCCTGGCTGGGAAATAGAATTTGGTTCAGAATCCCTCTGTCTGTGTCCCCAGCCTTGGCACCAGCCTGCCTAGTTCCTCTGGGGAGTGCAACGGAGAGCTTCCTGCCAGGAGTGACCAACAGCATCCAGGCAGGAGGGAAGGATCTGACTCAGCACAGCCTGCTGGCAGGATTGAATGTAAAAATAAATAGTTGGGCATCCGCCAAGTGGACCAGTTGCATGTTAGTGAGGAGTAGGGTCCAGGCTGAGGAAAGGAGGTGATCTGGAGACAGGAAGCAGGGCGGGTGAAGGAATCTTCAGTGGAGAGAGGACAGGGCTTAAGGACTCGTGGGTCTCTACCCAGCCACGCAGCTGTAGGCATGTGAGTTAACTCCTGAGATTCTCTATTGCCTAAACTAGAAAACGGGAAGTCATGTAATGTGCCCCCTACTGAATTCTGGAGCAAATTAATGTATTTTTAAAATTTAAAGTACACAGTCCAGCAAAATGTGAGCTTGTATTGGTGTAGGAACTGGAAGAGAAACCACCTGAGGCCTGAACAGAGAATCCAGAGGTCAAAGGAAGGAGCAAAGGAGGTTGAATGAGGGCTCCCTAAACCAGATGTCTTCCACATGCTCCTTCACAGCCCTGCTTTTTTCAAAGGAAGAAACTAGACTCAGAGAGGTTCAGGAATTTGTCCAAGGTCACCCAGCTAGCAAGTGGAAAATGTGAGATTTAAATCAAAGTTTGCCTGGTTCTGAAGGCATGACTTCTGCCTTGAACAAATCATGCCATCACTGCCCCTACCCTGATGCCATGAAGGACAGGTCAGGCACCCAATACCAGTAGGGTCATAGTCACACAGCAGCTGGGTCCAGCCTTGGGCAACTTGCAGCTCCCTCTGATCCTCAGGCAAACCAAGATTTGCAGGAGTGTAGCTAATGCACCTGAGCAGGTCCCTGGGACACAATGGGATCCTCAGGCAAACCAAGATTTGCAGGAGTGTAGCTAATGCACCTGAGCAGGCACAGTCCCTGGGACACAATGGCCAAGTGCTGCCCAGTTGACACATTCCATGCCCAGGAAGACAGATCAGAGCCATGGGCAGCTTGCTGTAGTTGCTGTTTATTGAGACACATCAAAGGCACAGACAGGGCACAAGGATACTAGGTGACTAAGGGGGTCTAGTGAGGGACTGGGATGTTGGAGGCCTCTAGGAACCACTCTTGACTCCCCTCTCTCCTCCTCCAACCTGTCCTGGACTCAGAGCAGATAGATTGAAGTGAGAGGGGCAGAGATACCCTAGGACATCCTGCCTCCTCTAAATGGTCAGCCTACTCCCAAGTCACCCTGGTTAGCTGGTGACCCTAACTTCCCTCTCATCCCACTTTATAACCAAGGAGAAACCCTGGGTAGATTTGGGCCCTTTCCCAAGTGTAAATCGTATGTAAACTGTGCACTATGAGTACTCAACATCTGTGCTCCCCCCGGCTCATGCTCCTGAGAAGGAGCGGCCAGTGCAAGGACCACGCCCATCTTCAGGGCTCTACCGCTAGAATCTACCGCTGGAGGTCTTCACCTTGGTGGTCTTCCGCAGGATGGAGGTTCCCCCAGAGACGGGCCCACCCTTGGCAGTACCGTAGCTCACGCTGGTACCGAAGCCACCCTTGCCGGCCCCGCCACCCGCGCCCAAGGAGAAGCCGCCTGCGAAGCCAGCCGTGCCACCTGCGCACACCGTAGTGGAGTTGCCGGTCACAGCTGCGAGGCAAAGGCTCGGGTTAGGCAGGTTGCCTAGCAGGAAAGGGCTGGGGGCTTCCAGAAACCCGCGAGGAGCTGGAGGAGGGCAGCGCGGCAGGCTGCGGCATGCTGTGGACCCCACTGACTCCTGGCTAGAGGCTGCTTCAGGACAAGGACCGCAGAGGGACAAGGACCTTACAGTGAACTTGCGGGCCGCTAGCAGAGATGGGACTTGGGCGGGGCATGGGCGGGAACGGGCGGGACAGGGCGGGAGTTGGATACTCACAGATGCTGACTGTGCTGGGACACTCTCCAGACATCCTAGGGGAAACAAAGGCCAGGATCCGGTCAGTGGTTTGGAAGCCCAGGTGAAAACCCTCTCCCTCCCTCAGCTTCTGCATGCAACCAGCTCGGTGCCAGGGCCTGGTGATAAGGCCAGAAGTAGAGGCATGTGGCAATCCAGGACTGGAGGCTTCCCAGCAGAGCCTAAAGTCAGCACTGCAGAGGGGCACTGCAGCCTCTTTTACCCCTCTCCCCTCCCTGTAGGGACAACAACATCCAGATCTCCCTAAGGAAAAAGTCCATGAAGAAACAGAGCCCCCCTGTGTACCACCGCCTCAGTGCCTCCTGCCATGCCCCACCAGTATACGATGAAGCTTCTGAGTAGTGGAACCTAGCATGACCCAGCAAGCCTTGGGGGGGTTGGGGGAGAACCTGCTCTCCTCGCTCTCCAGCAGCTTGCGGTAGGTGGCAATCTCCACATCCAGGGCCAGCTTGACGCTCATGAGTGCCTGGTAGTCTCGCAGCAGCCGTGCCAGGTCCTCCTTGGCCTGGTGCAGCGCTGTATCTAGATCACCAAGTTTCTTCTTAGCATCCTTGAGCGCCATCTCACCGTGCTGCTCCGCTTCCGAGATGGCAGCCTGAAGCTGCTGGCACTGCACGGGAAAGAAAGGTGGCTGAGAGCCCCTCTGAGGCCATCCCATTCATCTCTTTACCCTCTAGCCAGGAACCACCACCACCCCATGCCCTCCTCAACTGAGGTCTAAAAGAGAATCAGAGAATCGCCAGGGAAGTCCTTACAGAAGTCTAACCTCAATCCCTCCTGCAACTCAGCCAGGGCTTTGGAAGAAGTGAAAGAAATAACATAACCTTACTACTAGCCAGGTGTTCCATTCTAGACAGAAGTCACACTGTTTGGCCATACCCTAGATGAGATCTGTGAAGTGGGTCCTGGAACCTTCTGCCTCTAGCTCTGACCTCTAGGAAATGGGATTGACTTAGCCATTTGAAGGTCATCCTACCTGCTCTGTCACATATATGCTGTGTGAACTTGGGCAAGCCCCTTCCCCTATCTGAACCTCAGTTCTTCTCCTGGGAGCTCCTTCCCAAAAGGAACAGGTAGACCCTGATAGCCTGGTCTTTGCATTTCCCAGGATGACCCCACAGCCCACCTGCTTCCTGGCCGCATCCACCTCTCCCTGCAGCCTCTGGATGGTGCGGTTAAGTTCCGAAATCTCATTCTTGGTGTCTCGCAGGCTGTCCCCATGCTTTCCAGCCGTCACCTGCAGCTCCTCATACTAGAGGCCAAAAAATGACAATGAGTATCAGACAGCCCCAGGTGGCTGGTTAACTGCTGGCCCCAGAGCCCACCTTCTCTGCTGGAGGCCCCGTGGGAGCTGAGTATATCAGGTCTCAGGGCTCCAAGGGTCCCAGTGGGTCAAGCCTCTCCAGCAGAGGAGGTCCAACCCCAGCCTGCACACCCAAGCCAGCTCTCTGCTCACCTTGCTCTGGTACCAGGACTCAGCCTCAGCCCGGCTTTTCTGGGCAATCAGCTCATACTGGGCTTTGACCTCAGCAATGATGCTGTCCAGGTCCAGGGAGCGGTTGTTGTCCATGGACAGCACCACATTGGTGTCAGACACATGAGTCTGCACTTGGCTCAGCTCCTGAAGAAACAGAAGCAGCTACCACCAACACCCTACCCCAACGCCCTGGGCAGAAGCTAGAATGGAGAACAGGGCCCCTGCATGGCCTCAGTGGAGCATGTAGGCTTCCCCAGGCCCCACCCTAGAAAGAAGCTAGCATTAGGAGACACTGCCTGATGTGAAACAGGTGCCCCCATCTGTGGATCCCCAGGCTTCCTGCAGGGGGGAGAAAGGGAGCATGCCTTCCTTCCCTGTGCCATCCTGGCTCTGTGCCAGCACATTCACCGTGATCCTCACATTCCCTGGAAGACAGACCTCTCACAGCTGGCCTGAAGGGTATTTCTGTGCCCCCAGATGAGGAGGTCTGTCTAGAGCCTCCTGCACACCATCCCACTATGACAAGTCTCCTTGTGCCCTCAGTGCTCCTCAGGACTCACTCCTGAGCCTCCCTGATGGGCAGAGTGTCTTCCCTCCAAAAGACAACATCTACTGGGTATGGTGGCTCCCACCTGTAATCCCAGCACCCAGGAGTCAGAGGCAGAAGAATGGCTGTAATCTAAACTACATAGTAAGTTCCAGACCAGCCTGGGCGATAGTAGAAGACTGTCTTGGGAGGAAAAAAAAAAAAAAAAGCATTTGTTGTCTTATTTTGTCCCTTGTGTCTCTTGCATATAGTTCAAGGGACTACGACAGAGAGAAAATGACATGGCGTTCTCTGTTCACACCCTGGCTTGGACACACAGCAGACACAATGAATTAGAATGAATCCAGAACACCCCCTTTATCTACTCCCACAGAGTAGATATTGGCTCATCTCCAATAACGAGAGCCCCGTTTCAACCCTCAGAGCCTGACCTCAGAACTTCAGGTGACTCAGACTAAAAGGGAGAAGAAAAAAGAGAGGACAAGAAAGACAGAGGCAAGCAGAGGTCAAACCATATCCGACTGTCAGCTTGGGACGTTGGCTGTCTTTTAACAGTGGGAGGGCAGGAAAAAAGAATCAATGAAACTCTGGAATAGAAGTGACAACAGTCAGGGAGCAGGCCAACCTCTTTTCACTCCTGGCCTTCTGGGCACCAGCTGGCTAACCAATTGCTGAGCTTCAAAAGCGCCTGAGTTTCCCTCTGTGTCCTCAAAACGTAGGGTGATTGTAAGGCTACAGGTCAGACATGACCATGGTGGATCCTCAGAAAATCCACCCATCTGCCCAGACTCATCTGAAGGTGAAGGGACCTGAAGACCTCCTTGCCCTCTGGGTCATTAGCCAGCATCACCTCTCAGTCAGCCCTCCCCTTCCCCAGCTCAGTCCACTGCAGATCAGGGATCAGAATAAAATCAGCCTAGAACACGTAAGGCGACAGAAACTCCCCACTCAACAGCAGCCTCTGCAGTGAGCTGGTGTCATGCTAGAACAAGGGAGAGACAGATCTGGGTGTTTAATGGAACAGAGCCAGTGAAAACAGATCAGAAAGAGCCCCTCAGCAAGAAAAGTGTGTGTGTCCTCAGACAGAAGGGACCCTGAAGTGGAGAACAGCTGAGGTGTCCAGGCAAAGGTAAAAGAAGCCAGAGAGGAGAAGTGGGGTCACTGAAGGAGCTGGGTCCTTAGACATCCCCCAGACTAGAGGGGAGCCTCAGAAGCTGCTCTACTGCCAGTGAAACACCAGTGAAGGGTGACTGACCCTCCAGGTTTCCTTGAGATCTGACGTAACCAAAATCAGGCCATGGAATTGATTCCTGAGTGCTAGGTTGGCCATCATGACTGGCCCTCCTCTTGCCCCCCAAGGAAGCCTGGTAGGTGAGGAGGCCCTTTGTTGGGGTGCGACCCCTGTGATCCATAGCTACTTACCAACTTTTTCCACATCTTCACCTAATTCTCCTCCCACTTAGTGCCCAACCTGCCAACCTCCTGCTACCCCAGACACTATGCTCTTTGATGATTGTGGCCCAGTCTAGCTTGGCCCTTCCTGCTACTGCTTCCAAAACCCAGCACTTCCTTAAGACCCAGTGCAGATGTTGAGTCTCCTCATAGGGCCCCCTTCTGGCCCCCAAGAAAGCACTTGCCATAGTCTCTTGTGTGCCTCAGCACCTTGAGCCTATCCCAGCAGGGCTCGCCTCACTTGAGAACCTAGCCCCAAGGGCAGGGACTTTGTCTTACTTGTTATGTGGGAGGAACCCCATAAATGCTTGTTAAGTGAGTGAGCTGCAGTAAGGAAAGAGATGCTGGATGAGACAGCCTTGTGCCGAGGAAACCAATCCTGCAACACTGAGAATAGATAACAAAAAAATACTTTTTCAATTTAACAAAAAAGATAAATAAAAAAGCCAAAAGCATATCAGGTCTGCAAAAACACAGAGCAGGACGTCATCACTGATACACTGGGTAGAACGATCCCGTTTTCAAGTGCTCACATGGCATTACTTCCAACAGCATGTCATAGGAAAAGAGGGAAATAGTAACTCCTATGTTGTGTTTCAAAACTTCAACTATGGAGCCAGGAGTGGTGGTGCACACCTTCAATCCCAGCACTGAGGAGGCAGAGGTAGGTAGATCTCTGTGAGTTCAAGGCTAGCCTGGTCTACATTGCAAGTTCCAAGTCAGTTAAGGCTACCTAGTAAGCCCTGGTCTCCTGTACCAAGCTGGAACATGGCCCCTCTGTTTGCTTATCCCTGCTGCTAAACTGAGCAGAGAAAGGACAGCGCTGAGACACCGCTGACTACCTCTGTGCCCGAGGGCCAATTACTTGGAGCCCCTGATCATTGACTCTCAAATGGGGACAATGATAGCGCCTACATTATGGAGTTGCTGAGGATTATATACAAGTTTGACCCAGGACCTAGCCTGTTAAAAGCATTTACTGTGTGGAAAGTAGTATCAGTTAAAGGGGCAGGATCCCTACTTACACCAATTTAGTTACACTGGTGAGTTCAGACCAGATCTCATGGAGACTCTTCAGTGGTATATAAATGTATGCAAATCACCCCATCCATTGACCACCTTACCATCTTAGGATTATATACAAGTTTGACCCAGGACCTAGCCTGTTAAAAGCATTTACTGTGTGGAAAGTAGTATCAGTTAAAGGGGCAGGATCCCTACTTACACCAATTTAGTTACACTGGTGAGTTCAGACCAGATCTCATGGAGACTCTTCAGCGGTATATAAATGTACGCAAATCACCCCATCCATTGACCACCTTACCATCTCATAAAGATGCTGCAGGAACTCAATCTCCTGGGACAAGGACTCCACTTTGCCATGCAGATCCATTCTGCCCATATATGCAGCATCCACATCCTGAGCAAAGGAGAGAGAAAGGCACACAGCTCAGACCCCAGAATCTCAGTTGTCTCCAGGTCCACCCAACACCCTGGTAGCCAAAAGGCCACCTTCCCCAGCTCGGCCACCCTGCTCACCTTCTTGAGTACCACAAACTCATTCTCCAAGGCAGTGCGTTTGTTGATTTCATCCTCGTACCTGTTATACAAGAAAGGCTCAGGTGAGTGCAACCCAATTCTGCCTTTGAGACATTGCACTCACTCAGCTTCCAGGAAGCCCTGATGGGTCCCCCACTGGTCAGGAACAGCTTTAAGGAGCAGTTCTTTAATGCAGCCGACCAAAGAAGAAGCTTGGGGTACGACTTCATTTAAATAGTCCCTCCCTACCCCCTTTGGGGAAAAAAAATGGGGCACAGAATTTGTGCAATACTACAGCATTCTAGGGCAGCCATCTCTCTGGATCAGAGTCTTGGAGGCCCTACAGGGCAAGTTGTACCAATAGTGTTTAACCTCTGTCATTACTTTCAACAACACATCATTTGAAACAACCAACTCCTACCTGCCCACTTCTGTTGAGATTAAGGTTTAGAAACTGCCGATGTTCAGTTGTGGGAAAAGTTGCTTGAAACTATGCCTTAAAATTATAAATACACATATCCACCAGCTACAATATGGGAAGCTTATTTGGAGTTTAATTCAAACAAACTATATTTTCTTAATTTATGGAACAATTCAAAATTCAAAGCTAGGTATTTGATAATGCTGAGGAATTACTGTTTTGAACATTTTAAATATGACTGTGCCATTGTGTTTAAATTTTATTAAGTCAAACCAGGCAGACCAACTACTAAATAAACCTAGGAAAATATTTGTGAATGAAATGACAAGATGACTGGATTTTCCTCAAGACAAGAAGGGAGCGGGTAGGAAAACGGAGGGATGAAATGAGATTGGCTGGACCAAGAATTATTCATGTGAGTGAAGGGAGCATGGGGGTCAGTAGACCATCCCCCTACCTAATAAAAAAGGACTTTCTAAAATTGCAGAGCCAGGTGTGCTGATTCACTCCTCTAATCTCTGCATTTGCGAGACAGAGGCAGAAAGATCTTGGCAGAACATTAAGACCAGCCTGGAATTACATAGTAATTTCTAGGCCAGCCTAAGCTAAGAGCGAATTTCTGTCTCAAAAGACAAAATATAAAAATAAATAAATGAATAAAACCACAAATGTGCCAGTTGGCCAGGTAGCAGCAAGCTCTGGACATGTACCCCAAGGGCCCAAGATCCCCAGGGAGAGTGACTCCCTGAGAATCTTTCCCACAATGTCATGTCCCATCCCACAGGGCAGCCAGTGTATCCCCTTACTTGTTCTTGAAATCCTCAAGGTTGTCCTGCACGCTCCTCAGCTCCAGATCCAGCCTCCCCTGTTCATTGTGCATGGCATCCATCTTCCTTCTCAGGGAGCTCAGGTGAGTCTCAAAGAGAGGCTCCAAATTACTTCTGGCGACCCCCGCTTTCTGACTGTGCTCCTGCAGCAGCGCCCACTTCGTCTCCAGCACCTTGTTTTGCTGTTCCAGGAAACGCACCTGACCCGGGAAAGAAGGATGGGTAGGAGTCATCCCCAGTCACAGGAAGGACTGAGGCTGGGGAGCAATGTCTCGGAGCACCCAGGGCCAGCATCACAGGGGTGGTACAGCATCACCTACACCTCATTGGGGTATGGAAAGGGATCTTAAATGTAAGAACCTCTGCTCAAATGACAGTTCAAACCGATAGAAAGGACTCTAAAGACTTAATAGACATAGAGCCGTGTGCCCACATTATGAGCAGGTCCTGACTATAGCACTTTGCTCTGGGTCTCATTTTTTCAGTTACCCTGGGTAAATTGGACAAAGTCAGTGCTTATGAGACCTAAGTCCGCATCAAAGTTAACTGTTAAAAATATCAGAGAGTGAGAGACACAGAGAGAGAGAAAATAATGTTCAAAATTGCTGAATCCAAATGAGTTGGAAAACTTTATAATCTTTGCAACTTTTTTTAAAAACAAAGTTAGTTTGTTAAAATAAGGGAGAGGGCTCAGCAGGTAGAGGAGCTTGCTGCCAAGCCTGACAGCCTGAGTTGATCCCTGGGACTGGCATGGTCAAAGGAGAGAACTGACTCCTGCAAGCTACCCTCTGACCTCTATATACTCCTTGCAACTTTTCTGTAAATGCCATATTTTTTACAAAAACTAAAAAACAGTTCTTTTTAAATAGCAATCTCTGAGCCCTGCCTCAGTAAACTGAGGGGTGACTCAGATTGTGTATCTAGCAGGTTCCTTGGAAGTTTCTGCCCAGTCAAGGTTCCAAGACACCAGACAGCTCTCTCAGACCCCCAGCTCACCATCAGAGCCTCTGAGCTTGTTTGGCCTCTGGGACAGTTCCATAAAAGAAACAAAAGTCACCAGGGGAGATGGTGAAGAGTGGGAGGGACAGCTTGCATCACCCTTTGCTATTCAGTCCCTCCAGGCCCCACCTCCACAGCATCCCGGGCCCTATCAGTCACATGGCTAGGAGCTCTACAGCAGGTGCCCCTTGGTGCCAAGAACAAAGGAACCTATTCACAGTTTCACCTGCACCTTCAAGTACCTGTGTGATCTTGGGCAAGCCACAGGGCCACCCTACACCTCAGTTTTCACATCTCAAAAATGGAGTCACTTACCCTGACTCTCCATGGAGCCCTGTGGGTAACACATGAGAAAGAAGAACCTCTGTGTCAAAAGCTCAAATTACGGATCCAAGGTGCAGTTGTCTCCAGGCCTTCCTCCATCACCGCTCTGCTGCCTGGGCTCAGGACCAAGCAAAATGGAGCAAGAAATGCCAGAGAGCAGTACCAGAGTCAACTGGGTCACCTTGAAAGTGAGGCAAGGACTCAGGACACTCCCAGAATACAACAGTCAAGTTCCATGGTGGCCACTTTCCTCCCTGTCTCCCCCAAATTGAGCTTCTTGGCTGACCCACAGAGCAGGAGGAGAAGCAACAGGACCTCCTTGCCCCCACCCCTGTGTTCTGATTATATCTTGCCATGAGACTTTTAACCAGCTTAAAGGGACAGACCAGCTTCCAAGGATTCAGCTTTGGATAACTTGTAGGACTCCTAAGCCATAGCTGCCCCCCGCAGCTATAAAAAGACAAAGAGCACTAAAGGCCACCAACCTAACAGGAGCACTGAGGACAACCAAGTTTGAATTGAGATAAAGTGGCTGCAGGACTCCTAAGCCATAGCTGCCCCCCGCAGCTATAAAAAGACAAAGAGCATTAAAGGCCACCAACCTAACAGGAGCACTGAGGACAACCAAGTTTTAATTGAGATAAAGTGGCTGTATAAAAAGAATGATGCCCATGAAAGGCTCCAACACAGTGCAGTGAACTAGGCCCCTTGGCCTCCTGAGGCATGCTAACAGCAAAGATCTCCACCATCAGCTCGCAACCCTAACCCCAGGCCAGCAGAGACACAGTCATCCCACCCCAGTCATCCCACCCGGCCTGCCCAGTGTATATGGCTGGAAGCCGCCTTTGCCAGATCACCTTCCATTAAGCATCCAGCTTCCATGTCAAGGCCCCTCCCCCAGTTCTGCTCACCCACCTTGTCTATGAAGGAGGCAAACTTGTTGTTGAGGGTCTTGATCTGCTCTCGCTCCTGGGTGCGCACCCGCTGGATCTCTGGGTCTATCTCCACGTTGAGGGGTGTCAGCAAGCTCTGGTTGATGGTGACCTCCTGGATCCCCCCGGGAGGACACACTGGCCCAAACGTCTGCCTGCCGGCCCCTAGGCCCACATAAGCCCCACTGCCAAAGCCAAAGCCTCCCAGTGCCCCACCAGAGATGTTCTTTCCCCCCAAGTTATAGAGGCTCCGGCTGCCAAATCCTCCTGAGCTGGGACCACAACGGATCCCACCACTGCCACTGCTCCGGGACATGGTCACCGAGCTGAAGCTGGTGTGTGTCCGACTCCCACCCCCTCCGCCGGCTGAGTTAGAGCTGAAGCCTCCTTTAGTGGAGTAAGTCTGCCGGGACAGAGAAGACCGCATGACTGTCAAGAGAGAGGGCAAGCCAAACAGCTGGGAGCAAGAGGCAGCACGGTGAGCTGCAGAGCCACCAAGGGCCTTTTTATCCTTTCCCATCTAGGCTGGCCCTAGGCTCCACACACTCCTGCTAACAGGTGAGAGGGAGGGAGGGGCTCTGTGAGCCTGGGGGGAGCCCCTCACCCCCAGGAGGGGTCCACCCAGCCATCACCAGGGCTCTAGAGCTAGGCCTGAGCAGAGACTACTCGGGGCAGGAAGCCACCCCCACTCCCATTTACACCCCCTCTGGGCTCTCACTTGGAACAGGATGATAGTGCTCCCACGGCCACCCTCACCACCCAGTGGCTGATTTGGTCTCCTCCCACCCAGCCCTGATGGCCTACTGTCAATGGAGCTCTGTTCTGAGGGGTTTGTCCCAGGGCCCTGTGGTAAGCCAAGGCCCCAGGGCTCAAGGCTGTGCAGGTGGTAAGGGAAGGTACATTGGGCAATGGGCTATGGAGAGAATGCCCAGGCCTGCCCCAGTCCCTCCCTCCCAGCCCACAGCCTCCTGTCTCTTGGCAGGTACAGCGTAGGGGGCACAGGTGACAGGGTAGGGGTGAGGCAGTTGCTTTTCTGCCATATACTGGCAGGTATCTGCTAGGTGGAAACCCTGTATGGGACAAAGTGAATCCAAGGACAAAAGGAGGGTCCCTGCCCAGCCAGTCCCCAGTAGGGACTGACTGGGCACCTGATTAAGGTTGGAAGGACTTGATGATACACACCAAGTATGGTGGTGTGATGGTGTCTGCATAACTGTAATTCCAGCATTCCAGAGGTGGGGGCAAGAGGATCAGAAGTTCAAGATGATCTTCACCTAAGGCCAGTCTGGGTTACGTGAGACCCTGCCTCAAAAACGGTGGGAGAGGAAAGAGGGAGGGGGAAAGGGGGGAGGGGAGAGGGAGAAGGAGGGGCAGGGGGTCTAGGCTCCTCAGGCATGTCCTCAGGGCTGGAACCACAGCTCACAGTCTATTCTGGGGCTGGAAGGAGGCAGGGAACTTTGACTACCCCTAAGACTCTTCTTTGGTAAAGTTTTCCCAAGGACCCCCATCCTTGCTAGAGATGTGCACATATCCACAAAACCCCAAAGGGGCCGTACTGTGCCTCCATCACCCGCCTGCCCACCAGGCGTTCATATGCTTGATTCAGAAGGAACAGGAGCAGGAACACATTTTAAGTCACTTCACATAGTCCTCCACTGTCTACCCAGTCAGGCTGCTGCAACCAAACACAGACCAAAAAAAGTCGGAGAGACTTGATGGTGGGAGAGGGCCTAGAGACTGGTCCTCCTCACCTCCTCAGCTTTCTGCAAGAGAATGGCCCAGAGACTGAGGCTCTGCTCCACACCTACCTACTGGGCTGGAGTTGGAATGCTCGGCCAGCTTGGATCCCAAGAGAGGGGACCCATGACTCCAGTGATAATGGCAGCCTCCAGGCCCTGAAAGAGGCTTGGGATCTTTTCCCAGGACCATTGAGAGGCTCCCAATTGCTTGAATCAGTTGAACCAACTCCCACAAGGGTGAAAAGCACTCACAGAACTAGACCCTTGGGCCTAAGAGCGTATTCTCCCTACTTGGAGTTAGGATATCAGGTATCTGGGGGAACTAGGCTAAGAGACAAATTCTCACTGAGCTGTTATACCTTTAAGCAACTCTCAACCTCCCTGAGCCTTATCGCTTCTGCCTCTAAGTATATCCCACCATAGAAGTCCTTTGGAAAAACAACGGCTTAGACTGGGCCATTACTTCCCATCAACCTTTGTCTCCTTTCCCTGCACTGGGAGCACTTTCTCAACCTGCCTTATCTCTCCCTGGCAGTGTGGGAGGGGAGATGGTTGTGCCGTGGGGCCTCACCTCCAGGTTGCTGCTGTGGTCCCCTGGGCAAGAGGATGATGTCAGTGCTCTGAGTCACTGTGTAGCTGGCCTGGTGGGGGTGGGAGTCAGGCTGTAAACACCAACATACCCCACCCACGAGACTGGCATTCAGGCATGCAACTCATTTACGTATTTACCAAGCATGCATGCTCTCCTATTTACCAGTCATGGTCAGGTTTTGCACTGGGAGAGACAGGCAGGTGCATACATAGCCCAGGCCCACTCTTGGGAGACACTGTTGCTTAGAAACAGCCTCCCTCCCCAGCTGGGCAGAGCAGCATGCACCCAGGCAGGGTCATGTAAGGCTTCCTTCAGTTCTTCCCACACTGTTGATGTTTTCAGGCATCAAGCTCAAACTTTCTTTTGAAGTCTCTCTCTCTCTCTCTCTCTCTCTCTCTCTCTCTCTCTCTGGTGTTTTTTTTTTTTTTTTTTTGACATGGTTTCTTATTGCCCTGGCTGGCCTTGAACTCCCTCTGCAGCCAAGGATGACCTAGAACTCTTGACCCTCCTGTCTCTATCTCCCAAGTGCTGGGATGACAGGGATACGGCACCACACTTGGTTTTTCTCTCTTAAAAGGAAAATCATACCTTTAAAATTAGTAGACCTTATAGAAGCAATCATAAACAGGG
This sequence comes from Nannospalax galili, assembly GCF_000622305.1. Taxonomy (NCBI): domain Eukaryota; kingdom Metazoa; phylum Chordata; class Mammalia; order Rodentia; family Spalacidae; genus Nannospalax; species Nannospalax galili. Next base: position 117,308 of record NW_008343671.1, on the reverse strand, counting down.
TAGAAATGAAGAAAATGAAAAGATTTATGAATCAGGCAGCTACAGCTTCAGATGCCTCCAGCTGATAGCAAGATCTGACAGCAGCCCTGGGAAACAGAAGCACGGTATAGAGACAACTTAATGGTTACAGTGTAAGTGATTAACTGACTGCTGAGCCTCCTACCATGGTTTAGTCCACTAGCAGTTAGTGATCAAGCTTGGTCCAAATCAATGGCCTCCCACAAATACTATAGAAGAAGCCCAGGGAAGAGCACCCCCCCCAGCTCCTGTTCCCACAGGGAAGAAAGCTGCCACCTGCTGCTGCTTGCGCCGCTGCCTACCAAGGGCCTCCAGCTCTGGGGACTGTCATCTGCCAGAGCCCCTCCCAACTAGCAGGAGGATTAGAGGCTGCAGCCACCAAAGGCATGGGGCCTTTAGACTCAATGTCAACTTGAGTCTAATACAGGACAGCCTGGTGCTGAACAGGACACAGGATAAGGTGCCTCCCCAGAGAAGTCAGACCTGCTGAACCAGCAAAAATCAATATTGTCATCAGAGCTTACAGTGTGACCCAGTGTGGCCTCAGCACCCTCCATGCGATGGCGCACTCAGGCTGTGCACCCCTTGCCTCCTTCCCACCTCAGAGCCGCTGTTCATTACCCTCTTACCTGAGGGTCGCTCTCTTGTCCTCTACTTCCAACCAAATTGATAAAAGATCAAAGGGGAAAGATTAAAGAGGGATTCTTTCTGGCTTCCAGTGTTCAGGCACATACTTTTTCCAGAAACTGCTCACTCATGCCACATCTCCTGTCTCTTCAGCTCTACAGGGCAGCCAGCACCTAATTGTCTCAGGACTGTCCCAGATTTATCATCAAAAGTCTCTTTAGACAAACCAGAACAGTTAACCACCTCTCTAGATGGTTGGTGGCCGCTTCCCAACAGCTTGCTGTTGCACGTCCCTGGCCTTTGGTCCTTGTTACTTACTCCCCTGGAAGTAATCCTTCCTATAAGGTCAGTTCAGCTCTCTCCAGATCCCATTTTCAGAAAATGGTTACCTACAACCTACTGCATGAACTGTACACAATGTATGCCCCAGGCAAAGTCATTAAGAAGTTCCTCATGGTACGCAGCAAGATGGCTCAGTGAGTAAAAGTACTTGCTACACAAATCTGACAATCTAAATTCAATCTCCAGTTCCTATGCCTTGGAAGGAAAGAACCGACTCCCAAAAATTGTCACCTGACCAATAATACACACAAACTCACCATAACACACAGGTACCCATACACACACACACACAATAATAATGATTAATAATAATAATAATAGATAAAATAAAATTTAAAAAGTTCCCCATTTAGCTGGTGTGATGGCTCAAGCCTGTAATCTCAGCACTCTGAAGGCTATGGCAAGTTGATTGCTAGTTTGAGGCCAGCCTGGGTTACGTAGTTCCAGGTCAGCCTAAGATACAAAGTAAAAGCCTATCTCAAAATTAATTATTTAATTAAAACAATTTAAAAGTCCAAGTGTGGTGACACACACCTTTAATCCTAGTACTTGGGAAGCAGAGGCAAGCAGATCTCTATCAGTTTGAGACCACTTTGGTCTATGTAGAGAGCTATAGGTTAGCCAGGAAAGAAAGAAAGAAAAAGAGAGAAAGAGAGAGAGAGAGAGGGAGGGAGGGAGCGAGGGAAGAAGGAGGGATGGAAGAAAAAGAAAAGCAAACCAAAAGAAGTCCCTCTTTGAGAGCATAGTGGAGACTCCAGTGGCCAGCACATTTCCTAAGCCAGCTTCTGTGATCAGCTTCTGTAATGTCTGTTTCCCCAGCTGTATGTAAAGTTGAACATGACATTCAAGACCCCACCTCCCAACGAAACACCCCCAGCTGATTCGGACTTGTGGATCTCTCCCCAACACCCCCACCAAAGTACATAAGAAGCTAAGTCCGTAGGCACTAAAGAAAACTGTCCCCTCATAGCACAGGGGGATGGAAAGTACCCTTCAAAAAAAGCCACTTGAAGCCGGGCGAGGTGGTGCACACCTTTAGTTCCAGCACTCGGGAGGCAGAGGCAGGCGGATCTCTGAGTTCAAGGCCAGCCTGGTCTACATAGTGAGTTCCAGGACAGCTGGGGCTACAGGGAGACCCTGTCTCAAAAAGACCAAAAAAAAAAACGAAGTCAATTGAATTTCCCTACCTGGTGTGATGTTTGGTGGTGAGGGGGTTTTGCTTGTTTGCTTGTTCGTTTGTTTGCTTGCTTATTTGTTTTGAGACAGGGTCTTACTGGGAAGCTCAGGCTGTCTGGAACTCACTAATGTAGCCTAGACAGGCCTTGAACTTGTGGCAGTCTTCCTGCCTCAACCTCCTAAATGTTGGGACTACAGACCAGCTACCACACTGGGTATGTGTCATTCTTGGTCTCTTCTTATGGATGAGGACATGAAGTACGTTATTGAGTCAAAGTAACACCACTGGGAATGGAAGAGCTTGGAGTGAAGCTCGAGTCCCCACATGGGACCGCCTTTTCACCAGCTCCTGTCTCCTGAACACGGGCAGGCATGGCTTCTTCCCGGATAACACGATGATGAGACCTATGGCAGCCCTTCCCCTAGTGCAGCAGCAGACCTAGGAGACACCCCCAGCCCAGGCCGTGGAGCTGGCAGCATAGCCAGGTAGCCTCTCCCCAGGCCCCAGGTCCAGAAAGGGAGCAGGGGAAGAAGAAACAAGGTGGCCCAGGCAGCACCCAGGGTGGGTGGGGAAGGCCGTCTTCCCAGTCCTTCCTAGCCCCAGCCCTGACTCCACACTCCTGGCTTCCCTCAGAGCTACCTGAAAGACAGTGAAGGAGGAGCTGTTTTCATACTCGTGTTCAGACAGGCTCAGGGATAAGCTAGGGGTAGGGGCATCGTTTCAGCCCCAAGTCCCCATGACAAGCCCAGACCAAGCTGAGCCAAGATCCCGTACCTGGGTACAGGGAAAAAGCCCTATCTAGGGATCCCAGGCTAACAGACACTGAGTCCCCCACCAAAACTAGGCACGGAACCCAAGACAGCGACAAGGCAGCTGGAATGTGCTGGGACAGGAAGGGTCCAGCATCTTCAGACATGGGACAATAGCAAAGGTTTCCAGAGGGGAGAATACTTTGGTGCAGGTCTGGGAAGGTGGAGTGGGGAGGAACCCAAGATTAGGACTAGAACTTGTTGAAGCAGACAGCCAGTGAAGGAACGAGCTGTCAGAGTCACCAGAGTATCAGTGTGCACTGGAATAGTGCGTTCAGGGATACACCAAGGGCCTGGAAGACTCCCTTGATAGGCTGACTAGAGTGCCTGGGGAGATGTCATAGAACACACTTGACACCATAGATGATCCACAAGTTGAGAGCGGGCTGGGGAGTGCACAGCCTTTGTTTTTCTGGTGAGAAGAACAAAGTGAACGTGGCGTTGACTGCTGGGAAGAGGGACAGAGAAACTGCCTGCCACAGGAAACCCTGGTCTCTGCCCTTCAGCTTCGCCTCGAAATGCTTTTGGAACCCATTTCAAGTATTACTACTGAGCATCTGAGCTAAATGGAGAGCTTGCTGGGGTGTTCCTATCCAGGAGTGCCAAGGCCGGGTCAAGGCTCCGGGGTAGTGGTGGGCGGCGTAGCAGGAAGCAAACATGCTGCCCTGGATGACGTTGAACCAGGGCACGCTGGAAGGGGACTGGAAGAAGGGTTAGGACACAAAGCAGCCTCCCACAAACCCCCATTCCCAACCCAGGGAATCTGAACTAATAGCAGGAAGCCAGCCTCTGGGTCTGGAGGCTGAGGGCTATGGGAAGGAAGATCTGGTTCACAGACAGGAGGGACTGTGCTGGAGATACCAGAAGTAGACAGGTCAGGAGAGACGTGGTACCCATTGCTTCCCAGAGGAGCCCCAGACCCGGCGCACAGCCTCAAGTGTGGTTTCCCCGAACACAACATGTGGGAGTATGAGGAGAACTGGAAGATAACAAGGGAACTGGTTGCTGTGACACCTCACAGGACCGCTGGAGAAGCAGGCCCAAAGAGAGGCGGGAGAAGACAGCGAAGCTCCTGGATTCCAATCTCCAGCCTCCAGTCAGCGGCCTCCCTCCCACTGAAGCACATTTGAACTAGGGATAGAATCTGGCCAAAGCTCAGCCAGGAGATTTTCCAAGCCAGCCTGAAGGCTGTGGACAAAGGAATGAAAACAGTCACTGGCTGGAAGACAGGCCTGTGCACCATGCCTTGAGCAGGCCACACACATACAAATGAGATGCAAATGAATATGCAGAGTCAACTGAACACTTGGAACAGCAGGCAGGCCAGACTTTATTGACTTTTTCCAATGCACTGGGGGCTGCCTTGGGCTTCAGGCAGTGAAGATGGGGGATGGGGTAGAAGCAGAGCCGATAGGCTCAAAAGGGAGGTGACTGCCAATCAGTGTATGATGGATGTCTTCCATCTTGATTCCTCCGTCTTCTTCAGGATGGTATGGCAGCAGGAGCCACAGCCAGAGCCAGAACTGAAGCCAGAGCCAGACACAGAGCAGGAACCCAAGCCGGAGCTGTTGTTCCCAGAACGCCAGGGGATGTTGAAGCCACCAGTCACAATGCTGGAGCAGCCAGACTCAAACCTGCCTCTCCTGCCACCAAATCCACAAGTATTCATTTGACCTCCACCGGCTCCCCCAGGGATGACTTGGCCACCACCAGCTCCTCCAGGCATGGTTATTTGCCCACCACAAACTCCTCCAGACATGGTTATTTGACCACCACCAACTCCTCCAGGCATGGTTATTTGTTCACCACAAACTCCTCCAGGCCTGACTATTTGACCACCAACTCCTCCAGGCATGGTTATTTGACCACCACCAACTCCTCCAGGCATGGTTATTTGACCACCACAAACTCCTCCAGGCCCAGTTATTTGACCACCACCAACTCCTCCAGGCCTGGCTATTTGACCACCACCAACTCCTCCAGGCCCAGTTATTTGGCCACCACAAACACCTCCAGGTCTGGCTATTTGACCACCACCAACTCCTCCAGGCCTGACTATTTGACCACCAACTCCTCCAGGCATGGTTATTTGACAACCACCAACTCCTCCAGGCATGGTTATTTGTTCACCACCAACTCCTCCAGGCCTGACTATTTGACCACCAACTCCTCCAGGCCTGGCTATTTGACCACCACCAACTCCTCCAGGCATGGCTATTTGACCACCACCAACTCCTACAGGCCTGGCTATTTGACCACCACCAACTCCTACAGGCCTGACTATTTGACCACCAACTCCTCCAGGCATGGTTATTTGACCACCACCAACTCCTCCAGGCCTGGCTATTTGACCACCACCAACTCCTCCAGGCCCAGTTATTTGGCCACCACAAACACCTCCAGGTCTGGCTATTTGACAACCACCAACTCCTCCAGGCATGGTTGTTTGACCACCACACACTCCTCCAGGCCTGGTTATTTGGCCACCACCAACTCCTCCAGGCCTGGCTATTTGACCACCACCAACTCCTCCAGGCATGGTTGTTTGACCACCACAAACTCCTCCAGGCCTGGTTATTTGGCCACCACCAACTCCTCCAGGCATAGTTATTTGACCACCACTAACTTCTCCAGGCCTGGTTATTTGATCACCACAAACTCCTTCAGGTATAGTTATTTGACCACCACCAACTCCTCCAGGACTGGCTATTTGACCACCACCAACTCCTCCAGGCATGGTTATTTGACCACCACAAACTCCTCCAGGCCTGGTTATTTGACCACCACCAACTCCTCCAGGCATGGTTATTTGGCCACCACCAACTCCTCCAGGCCTGGTTATTTGACCACCACAAACTCCTCCAGGCCTGGTTATTTGGCCACCACCAACTCCTCCAGGCAGGACCACTTGGCCACCACAAACTCTTCTGGGCATGATCACTTGGCCACCACAAACTCCTCCAGTTGTGCCTCCCATTGTGGCTGCCAAGAAATGCACCAGGGTCACAGCAGGGTCCTCAGCACCACATGGGGACCCCGCTCTGAAAGTCCCCCCATACTCACAGACAGTAACCTGGCTGGTGTACTCCCCAGATATCCTGGGGGAGGAAAGACAAGAAGAAAAATGCTGCCCTCTCAGCACACAAAAGCTATAGTCCCCAGCTTAAACTCCCCCCAGCAGAGCTGGTTGCCTTTATGACAGTGTCAGGAAATCTCTCTGAATCTACTTTAGCAAGGAGAGTCCTTCCATCTTCTTCTGTCCCACCCAGCCACATACCCCCAAGTCCCTCCAGGCCCCACCTGCACTCCTCGCCCTCCAGCAGCCTGCGGTAGGTGGCGATCTCCACGTCCAGGGACAGCTTTGTGCCCATCAGTTCCTGGTACTCTCGCAACATTCGGGCCATGTCCTGCTTGGCTGTTCTCAGAGCATCCTCCAGCTCATCAAGCTTGGCTTGGGCATCCTTCAGCGCCATCTCCCCATGCTGTTCAGCATCAGAAATGGCTGACTGCAGGCTGGCATTCTGGAGGACGGTAGAAATGAGGGAGAAAATTACTGTGAGCCCAAAGCACTTAGCATGGATATAATTTAAAGGTCCAGGTAGACCCTAATCTCATGAGCTCCAAATTGCACATGACCAACCCACACCTGGCTCCTCTCATTCTACGGGAAAATCTTTCCTTACAGCTCCCTTGCCTCCTACAGAGTTGAAATGGGTCCCCCAAAGTTTTTGCATCCACCAGAACCTCAGAATGCGGTCTTATTTGGAAGCAAGTTCTCTACTGGCATACTTGGTTAAGAATCTAGCACACTGTACTTAATGTTAGTCCTAAATCCAGTCACTGGACACAGAGAAGCCATGTGTGAAGACAAAAGCAGACATCTAGGTTTCCAGACAACCTAGGGCACTAACCCACTCCCATAAAACCTTCCCAATACTTCTTTCCTGTTTCTTCCTACCTCCAGCCCCGACACCTCACAGGAATCTCTTCCCAGAAACCTAAAGCATCTCCTGCCTTGTGTGGCTCCTTATCCATACACCTTATCTTGCTAGTCACCACGGTCCTTAACCCTTTCAGGAAAGTCCTGTTAGGATTGCTTTATCCTCTTGTCAGAGTTTCTTGAGCCTGTGCCTCAATTTTTTGTTAAGACAGTCTCTGTGCCTCCTCTCAGCTCCCTCTGATCAGCCTGTGGGTGGTTCAGCTTCACCTCAGGTTCAGAAAGGAAGGAATTCCTAAAGGCCGTCTCTGCTCCGTCCCCACACAAACATTCTGAAGTAGGAACATCATCTCTCCTTCAGAGGTGAATCTCAGAAAGGTGACGGGTGGCTGATCCAGCACACTAGGGTAGTATGAGAAGCCCAGTCACTCAGGCCCGTGAAGGAAAAGGGAAGGCCTCTCCAGGAAAAGCATGTGTCATACGTGAGGGGACACTCTTCAGGGCTGACCCTAGTATATTTATTTAAAAAGTAAAATTAATGCGGCTCTCATCTCTCAACAGAGAAGGTTCACCTTGCAGCAGATGGTGATTAACACAGAGACCCACAACTGGTCAATGTGCAGAGAACAAGAGACTGCAGAGCGCTCAGCCACAAATGCAGCACCTATGTCACATCCTCGCCTCCCAAGGCTTGGGAATTTCCGTGGGAGAAGGGACAGAAAGATTGTAAGAGCCAGAGGTGGTACATGAAAACGAGGAAGCTGTGTCGTCTGGACACCACGGGGAAATTGCACATATGAACCCACAGCGCTTGTAGCAACATGTGAAAATACCTGTGCAAACCCAAATCAGACAAAAACCCAGCATGGACGGGGAGGCTGACACATAGCCCCAGCCTAGGATAGCTACTGGGAGAGGGAGGGTCAGTTACCCGTACCGGCATGTCACCTGGTAGGTTGGCCAGCTTCAAGGGACAGACTCCCACCCAAGAACATGTCAGAAATACAGACTGGATAAATAATAGTAAAGGCCATGAAGTCAGGGGAGGGTAGTAAGGTAGGGGTGGAGGAGGTCTGAATATTATCCAAACACATTGCATGAAATTCTGAATTCAATAAAAATTTCTAAACCTATATTCCACTAAATTGGAAAACCTTTTTTTTTTTCCTTTTTTTTTTTGGTCTTTTTGAAACAGAGTCTCCCTGTAGCCCCAGCTGGCCTGGAACTCACTATGTAGACCTGGCCTTGAACTCACAGAGAGTCACCTGCCTCTGCCTCCCAAGTGCTAGGACTACAGGCGTGTGCCACCACACCCAGCAGAAAATCTTTTTTAAAAAAGCAAGTTTCAACATAGTATGGCAGCACATTGCTTTAATTTCAACACTCAGGAAGCAAAGGCAAATGGATTTCTGTGAGTCCTCTGGGGCTACATAGTGAGACCCTGTCTCAAAAAGAAAGGAAAAAAGGAAGGAAGGAACAAAGGAAAGAGGGAGGGGGGAGGGAGGAAGGAAGGAAGGAGAAGGAAGGGGAGGAAGGAAGGAAGGGGAGGAAGGAAGGAAGGGGAGGAAGGAAGGAAGGGGAGGAAGGAAGGAAGGGGAGGAAGGAAGGAAGGGGAGGAAGGAAGGAAGGGGAGGAAGGAAGGAAGGGGAGGAAGGAAGGAAGGGGAGGAAGGAAGGAAGGGGAGGAAGGAAGGAAGGGGAGGAAGGAAGGAAGGAAGGGAGGGAGGAAGGAAGGGAAGGAAGGAAGGAAGGAAGGAAGGAAGAAGGGAGGGAGGGAGGAAGGAAGGAAGGAAGAAGGGAGGGAGGGAGGGAGGGAGGGACGGAGGGAAGGAAGGAAGGAAGGAAGAGAAAAAGCAGGTTTCAGGGACTGGAGAGAGCGCTGAGGGGCTAGGAGTACTTGCTAGAGTTCAGATCCCAGCACTCAGATAACAAGCCAGCATCCTGCATACACTCTCACACATAAGTAAATAAACAGATTTCTGAGTTGTGTATGGCAGCACACACCTGTAATCTCAACACTTGGGAGGCTAAGTCAGGAGGGTCACCAGTTCCAAGCCAGCTTGGGCTACTCAGTGAGACCCTACCTCAAAGAAACAAAAATAAAACAAAACCAAAGAGCAAGCTTCTGAGTTCAGTGATTCCCAGGTCTGAAAGGAGGTCCAGAAATCAGCATCATAAAGATACCCTGAAGGATTTCATAGTTGGAATCCAAACCCACAGGAAAACACTGAGGCCCCAAGTTGAGTGTGAGACTGCACCATTCATCTTCCATGCTGTGTCTCATTCCAGAGAGTGGAACAGATGGCTTGGGATGAAGGGAATGACTTCCCGAAAGTGCCCTGCTGGGAGGTGGACCAGGGGATGCGGCTGCAGTGTCTAGGAAGCCCACTGGCCATGGTCTCCACTTACCATCCTCTGTGAATCTCAAATCCAGTCTTGGGCTTTGTTTGAGGAATGTGAACACAGACTTGGGAGCTAATGTGTCACCATGCTTCTCATCTGGGAAGGCGCTCTCTAGAGGGGTAGAGCACCTCCAACCTGCTCCATCTGCATGAGCATCTCCTGAAGAGGAGCCACCAGAGGCCCAACCCCTTATCTTTCTTTTCTCTCTCACTTGCCCGGATAGAGGACCAAAGAAATTCAGTGTTTGACCTTAAGTTCCTACTCTGTTTGTGGAGGAAGAGTCAAAGGGAGAGATAAGGAGATAAATTAACCCTCTCCTCATAGAAGCAAAAGTAAGATGCCCACCTGGGTGTGGACTGTAAGGGACACTCCCCCTGAGGTTGTGTTTTCTGGGGCTCTGCCCCAGAAAAGTCAACATGCAGGCTGGAATTCACAGGGTACAGGCCAAAGTCAACCCTGAAGGGGCATGAGGATCTGTCTCCACATAATCACAAATAATCCAGAACCCCAGAAGGTTATCCAAGTTTCCCTTCATGCTCCCAGACAAGCCCAACTTGGAAAAGAAAACATGAGCTGTGGAGGATCAGGGCCAAGCGGCACGTGAAATAGCTGCAGGTGTTGAGAGCCTACCTGTCCCTTGAGGCTGGAAATCTGACTCTGTAGCCTCTGCATCACCTGCTGCAGCTCAGAAATCTGTCTCTGGGCTTCTTTCATTCCATCCCCATGAAGCTGGACTGATGACTGAAGCTCCTGGTACTGAGGGCACAGAGGTGACACCACTGGGTTAGTGGGCAGCTGTCTCTGACCCCGGCACCAAGAACGCACCGCCTACCACCGTGGGAGGTGCCTCCTAATATCTGCATTTTCCCAGGATGGGTCAAATGCTTGAGCCCAGAACATGGTGAACCTGCTGTAGAAGTCCAAACCTCTTTCCCAGTTTCTTCCCTTCTGGAGAGGGGACATAGCCCTGCCACACCAGCCCCAAACCTCAAGAAGGTTAATGGAGCTGCCCCAACGGGACCAGTAGGGATGACATCCCTGGGATGTGGATGTGCCCACTGAACCGTCCCCAGCTTCATGCTGCTCTGAGCCACAGTACCTTGGTCTGGAACAGGGCTTTGGCTTCGGCCTTGCTAGTCTGTGCAATCTCCTCATACCGGGCACGGACCTCAGCGATGATGGCACTGAAGTCCAGGCAACGGTTGTTATCCATGGACAGCACCACAGACATGTCATCTGCCTGAGTCTGCAGCTGGCCCAGCTCCTATGGGAGAGACAGAGTTGGTGTCTACCGCCCCAGCTTCCTGTTTCTTGTACCCCAGTTGGGAATGGGATGCTTCAGTATCTGTCCACTTGCCGACCACCCACCAGTGGCCCAAATTCGCACGAATGTGTTGAGTACCGTTCTCAAGAGCAATCTCCTTGTCTGAAAGTAAGGGAGGTTGAAGTGGTCTCCAATGACTCTTACAGTGTACACAGTAAAGGAAAATGGCCCACAAGGCCCCAAATCGCTTGTCCCTATCACCCTCCCAGCCTTCATCACACTTTCCTCCAAACACTCCTCCTGCCCCAGACACGTTGGCCTCTGCGCAAACTCTCAAAGATGCCAGCTCTCTCTGGCTGGGGACACAAACTCTTCCCAGAATCCCAGAAACCACCTGCCCCGAGAGCTCCTTGCCACCTCCACATCTTCACCCTGGTTTTATCTTCTACATAAAGCCTATTGGAACTTGCCCCCACCCACATTCCCATCCCTCTTTCCCTTGGTCTCCATAGTATCTATCACCTTCTAACAAAGTATAGAACTTGTATATATCTTTCTAACAGAAAGACAGCATTGAGGGTTTTGTCTGCTTATTCATTGATGAATCCCCACAGTAAATGCTCAGTAACTGGTTGTCAAACGACTGAACGACCACAAGCCAAAGCCACTCTAACAGGCTTCCCCTCCTGGTCATTCCCCCTCACAGCCACAGGGAACCTCCCCACCCTCTCCCTGTTATCCCTCCCACCTATCCTTGGCAGGGCCTTACCTCTTCATACAGACGTTTCAAGAAGCAGACGTATTCTCTCAGAGACTCCAACTTGCCACCCAAATCCATCTTGCTCAGAAAAACTTCATCCACATCCTGGGACAGAAAGACAGGAGTCATGTATGCCTCACTCCTCTCAGAAGACCTATATACCCACTGCACAACACCCACATCACTGACTCGAGACCCTGTTTGTCTTCCCAACCGTGCCCTGCACAGCCTGCAGGATGTCTTCCCTCATTAATCCCACACCACCATGCTGCTTCCTCTCCCTCCTACTCCACAGTTGACCCCAGGGCTCATCAAGTAGCGCCTCAGTCAAATCTTGTCTTAGAGTTCCTGTGTCTAGGTAAATGTCTCATTCTGGCGGAAGGTGACAGCACACAGTGAAGTGTCCTCAGTCCATATCTCTGCCCTCTTTCCCCCAAGCCAGGACCAGGCACAGTGGGGACTTTCTGAGTGGAGCACTTGAGCCTCTCCCACCTTCTTAAGGACCACAAGGTCATTCTGCACCGTGGCATACTTGTGGGCCTCTTGCTCATACCTGCAAATGGGTACAAAAGGACTGTCAGGCACTGGGTCAGAGCCTCCAGCCTACCCCAGCATGCCACAACCCCACCCACATCCTCCTTGAGATGGTCTTGCCTTCAGAGGTCCCCCAACTCAGAAGCCACCACCAACCAACCCTTTTCTCATTTCCTGTCAGGAGGTTTGTCACACCCTAGCTACACCCCTGTGCCAGCTCTCAGCCTGTGTCCCCTAGGACAAGGGGCCACATGTCTTCATGGTTTTCCAGGCACTCAGATGCCACCATCTGTAACAGGCAGTGTGGGTTTCATCAGGGGAATAGGACTCTCCCCAGCAGACCCAAAACCCAGAACAACTCCTCTCCACACTCCCTGTTCCACTCATAGTGGCTCTGGAAACCAGAAGTAGACGACACTTTCCATCTGTAGCAGTGGAAACCAAGGCTAGAGCGCTGTCCGTATCTCCGACCCTCACCACCCCTCAGCCCAGAGCTGTCTGCACCACCAGGCAGCCTACGTGGAGAACCTAGAACCACAGTCGTGCTGTGAATCACACCATGGGCCTGGAGACAGGTACACAAAACTGCCTTCTACCTGAGACCAGAGGACATCTGAGTCACTTTAACCCATAGCCTGTTAAACAGGAATTTCTCGAGAAAGCCATCACAGTGTTGTTTAAATAAGCCTTTCCCAATCCTGACCACACACATGGGCCCTCGTGGCTGGGTCCCAGCCCTTCAATAAAGGACCCCAATCTTCCTTCCCAAGGCACTCCAGGCCTGGGTGGGGCTGGGGGTCTCCTCTACCTGCTGCAAGTGAATGATCCTGTGAGTCAGGAGAGGGGACACCATGGGATAGAGTGAAGGCTGGTTATGCAGCTCTGGGTGCTAGGCATGCAGGAGACCCTCAACTGGCAGATCATGCTGCACCCGCCCGAGCTCCACACAGAAAATGGCCTACTTGGCCTTGTACTCTTCCTCCTGGTCCTGGTAGGTCTTCAGCTCAGTGTCCAGAGCCCTTCGCTCTCTCTGTAGCTGCTCCAGCTGCTGCCTTAGCCGGGCCAGGCAGGTTTCAAAGATGGGTTCTGGGCCCTGCGGGCTGGGGCTCCCCTGCAGCTGCTGCAGCAGCTCCCACTTGGTCTCCAGGACCTTGTTCTGCTGCTCCAAGAAGCGGACCTGCAGCCAGGCACAAAGTTCCTGAGGCTCCTGGAGCTGGCTCCCCAGGCACAGCCTCTGGAGAGAGAAGCTCCGTGGGCCCTCTTTGAGCCCTTTTCTCTTGCCTTCTATTCCTGCCTGTGCAGGGAAACCTCCAGGCCTTCCATAAGAAACTGAACACATCCATGATTGGCTGGAGTAACAGAGGTGGAACTTCCCACCACCAACTAGCTGTTCTCTGTCCCTGAACCTCAGCCACAGAGCAGCACAGCCTCAGCACAACCAAAGAGACTCTGGTTAGAACTTGGGAGGTTTTCCTTGCCCAAAGAGATTAAGAAGGCAGCAGAAGAAGGTCAGATTTCCCCATCCCAGTCTGTCAAGAGCAGCTCCCTGAGTGAGGCCCAGAGGCAGGACTAGGCTGACTTGGCCCTCACCTTGTCAATGAAGGATGCAAACTGGTTGTTGAGGGTTCTGATCTCTCGAGTCTCCTGCGTCTTCACCACCTGGAACTGGGGGTCAATCTCAATCTTCAGTGGGGTCAGCAGACTCTGGTCAACAGTCACTTCTTGGATGCCCCCCGGAGGGCACTGGGAAAGCCCAAGCCCTCCACTCCCCTGTCCACACCTCACCCCCTGCCTGCCCCTCACCCCCCAGGCCCTCCCACAAGAGCTTCCTCTGCAACCTCTGGAGGAACTGAGGCTCCTGCTGCTGAAGCTGGCCCTGCCACGGACCCCTGAGAAAGCAGAACATGCTGAGCGAGCGCTGAAGCCCCTCTGGGCCCGGCATGGGGAGAGAGACATGGCAGAGACAGGCAGGCCCACAGCTGCAGACAGACTGAGGATGGTCACGGAGTGTGTGCTTCTGCCCTGGGGCCCTAGCACGAGACTTTTAAGCCCTCCCGTCCCTGGGCTGGGCCTTGGAGAGCAAGATGCTCTCAATCTGACTGTGTCTGCCACTTGCTGCGGCTGACCTGTTCTGACACACTTGAGGAACAGGTATGTGGCACGTGCAGAGCCTGAGGTAGAAGTCCCAGATTCTGCCCTGAGAGCCTGCTTCAAAGACAAGGAAATAGTTGGGGATCTGGACCATGGTCCTAGGCAATGGGTGACTTCACTGGGGGTATTCAATAAAGGTTTCCTGGAGAAGGGAGGAGAGACCAGGCACAGAGAGGAGAGGAAGGCGGAGGGATGCAGCAGAGGCACCAGGCGCCTCACAGAGGCAGGGGAGGCCCCAAGCAGCTCTGAGGAGCCAGGAGGCTAGCAGAGGTGGTGCTGCAAACCACTCCACGATGTGGAAATGACACAGAAAATCAGGGCACCCAGTCCCTCCTCTGGCCCAACCCAGCAATCATCCACAAGACACCATCTGCCCTGCACCAAGCAGGTATCTCTAGTCAAGATCTGTAGAGCAGCAGCCAATCTAGTGGGGCTGCCCCTCCCCACATGCTGCCCCAGGCCCCTCCATCTAGGATGAGCTGAAACCTCTCCAGTGAATAAATCAGAGGTACCCATTCCAGAATATAGTGTACATTTAGAAAAATACTCCTGGGAGCCTAGCAGTAAAAACAGAGAACCTGAGATTCCTGCCCCCCTCCCGGGTGGACTCTGTCTCCTGAAAGCCCAGCAGGTAAAGGAGCACTCTAGGGGCTACCCTGCGGAGGAAAGCATCCCGCGGATAATTGAAACTGCCCCCTGGGGCCTGCTGAGCCACTGGACTCTGATTTTTGGGGACTGCTGTAACTTCCTTATGGGGTATGATGGAAAGGCTATGGCCTATCCAGCTCTCCTAGTGCCTGGTGCATTCAGAAAGTGGTGCATTTGGGGGTCTTGGAGGATGTAACTGCAAACATGTACAGATAGAAACTCAATGCACTTGACACTCAAGAGAGATGCTATGAGGAAGTCAGGCTTGGCAATTAGCACTCCACCCAGGCCAGACAACCCTGCGCAAGCATGTCTCTGCTCCCTCCAGAGAAATGCATACCCTTTCTTCCTTCCCCCAGCCATTGGCAGCATCTCAAGGGGCATGGAGAAGAGACAGTGCATTTGGAAAGGCAGAGAGGTAGCAAAGGTTCAAAGCATGAGGCTCCAGGGAAGGCAGAGAAAAGAACAGAACCAGGAGAAAGTTCCATGCACTGGAAGAAGGGGAGGCTCATGGAAAGAGCTAGAAATGTCTCAGATTCCACTGAAGACTCAGCTCTAAAACACTGCCTGGGCCACTTCATAAAAGAAAGCTTGTGGTCCTCCTGCCTGCCACTTCAGTGGACCCTTCTTAAATACATCCCTGGGGTCCACAGGGATTGATCTCCACCCTCTGTGTTGAGGGAGGACAGAAGTCCCACCTAGCATGGGATCAAATCCATCTCTGGGAAGCTTCCCTTACTTGTAATGTTATAGAACACAAAAGCCACAGGAAGCTTTGTAGTCGTAGGATTCCAACATCTTTGTTTTGCACTTGAGCGATCTGAGGCTCCTGAGGATGTGGGGCAGGTGTAGAGACAGACAGTGCTCTCTTAGGTAACGTAAGACTGTACTGACTGACCTCTCAGTCTGCTCTGGGCTTCACTCAGGATTCTGAGGTACTTGCCCAACAATGCCATTCACCTACACAGTGCCCAGGGTGGAGCCAGCACCCCCCTGACCTGTTCACTCCACAGTCCCTCAGAACTGCCCAAAGGAGCTTCGTCCTCTGCCTCACAAGGCCAATCAAACCCTCAAGGATCCTACTGCTCCACATGTCTGCCACGCCCCCTCAGCTCAGTGTCTAGCATTTACTGAGCATTTAGTAATTGTTCAAAGAAATGGACTTTGTGTGTGTGATATTAGAAACTCAGCCTAGGGCTTCATGCATGCTGGCACGCATGCGGTCTCTAAGCTACAGCCTCACTCCTCTTTTTAGTTTTTTAGATTTTATTTATTAATTTTTTTATTTTATGTACATAAGAGTAATGCCTGCATATGTACAAGTGCGCATACCGTGCAATGCCCATGGAAGTCAGAAGAGAGCATTGGATCCCCCTGGAGCTGGAGTTACAGACAGTTCTTATGAGTGCTTTGCCAGCATGTACGTTCACCCATATCATGCAGTAGAGGTCAGAAGAAGACTTGGATCCCCTGGAATTGGAGTTGTGAACAGTTGTTAGCTTCCGTGTGGTGCTGGGAACCAACCTTGGGTCCTCTGCAAGAGCAGCCAGTACTTTTAGCCACAGAGCCATCTTTCCAACCCCTCTTTCTTACTTTTTGAGACAGGGTCTCAGGCATAAATGTTTTGAGATAGAAACTCATTGCCTAAGCTGGCCTTGAACGTGCAATCCTCCTACCACAACCTCTAGAGTAGCCTGGATTATAGGCCTATACCACCCAGTCTGGCAAATTTTGATTCCTGTCAATCACATCAGGTACCTTCTAAAATTCCCCAGTTATAAATGCTGCTGAGGCAAATACTTCTCCTGTGTGAAATCATTTAAAAGACACGCAAGCACGGTGAGATGGCTCAGCAAGTAAAGGCACTTGCTACCAAGTCTGACCATCTGAGTTCAGTCCCCCAGGATCCACACAGTTAGGAGAGAGCCAGCTCCTGAAAGTTGTCTTTTGACCTCTACATGTGTGTCATGGCACACATGTGCCCAGACACACGCACGCACGCACGCACACACACGTGCACACACAATTAATTAATTGATTATAAATAAATAATAAATAAGTAAATGTAATTTGGGCTGGTGAGATGGCTTAGCCAGTAAAGACATTTGTCAACAAGCCTCAAAACCTGAGTCCAATTCCTGAGACCCATGTGATGGAAGGAGAGAACTGACTCCCACAAGTTGTCCTCCTGCCTCCACAAGTGTGCTGTGAGCACATACACACATAACTGTTTAACTTTTAATATTTTATTTATTCATTGATTTATTCATTTTTATTTTTATGTGTATGAGTGTATTGTCTGCATGTAAATGCACCCATGTTGTGCAATGCCTGAGGAGGTCAGAAAAGGGAGTCCGATCCCCTGGAACTGGAGTTACAGACAGTTGTTTACCACCATGTGGGTTCTGGGAATCGAACCTGGGTCCTCTGCAAGAGCCATCTCTCCAACCTGTAACTGTTTAACTTAAAAAAAAAAAAGTACCAGGGATGGACAGAAATCCTGCCTCCAAAAAAGTCATGAAAGTAGGAAGAAAAACTAGGAGGGAAAAGCAAAGAGATTCGTAGGAAGGGAAGCGAACAAGGGAGGGTAATGGGAAAGTGGAAATGATCAAAATACATTATATATGTGTATGAAGTTGTCAGGGGGTGGGGGAGACCAGACATTTGGAGATGGAAGGCAGCCCCTCTCCAGCGGAGTGCTGTGTCCCATACACAGGTGCAGGGTAGGCTGCTGGGTCCCCAGCAGCAAAATGGAAACTGGCAGGAATCATCAAACGGTGCCTTAATGCTCAGCTGAGCCCAGCAGTGTGGACATGCCAGAGTTAATGATATCTTTCTATGTCTCCCTTATGACCTCCAGGTCAACCATCTGGTGGGGGGTGGGGAGGGGGTGTTGGTTAGTTTGCTGTTGGGGATTTTTTTTTTCTTTTTTTTCCCAAATGCCATGTATTCATTCAGCGAACATGGCTGAGCACCTACTGTGTACCAAGTCGTGTGCTAAATTGGAAATTTAGCTGAGACCAAGGCTCAGCCCCAACACCAAAAAATCTTAGAATCTGGTGGAGAAAAAGACACTAAACAGGCAATTAGACAAGTCTTTAACTATAGTTATGATAAAGGGAGGAAAGAATGGGGCAAGGAAAAGGTTTAGGCCAGTTCATCCCCTAATTTATTCTGGAACATGCCAGGAACGTACCACTTCAGGGCCTTTGCACTTGCTGACCTAAACCCAAAGGGCAGCACTGTGGCCCTCCATCCTGTACCACTTCCTGTGCCCTCCCTGCTCCATTCCTTCTGCTCAGTGCCAACCCCATCCTACTGTGCCCAGTGTCAGACTGACTCATTCTGTTTGTCAGCCTTTCTGCACGTGGCCCTGTGCTCCACAGTGGCAGGAATTTGTCTCTGGCTCACTCCTGTCCTCTGTGCTTAGAACAGAGCCTGGCATCTAGCAGGGGCTCAGTAAACATTGAATGACCGGAAGAATCCCCACCCAGTCTCATTTTGTGGCTTGCTGCCATCTTTCAGAGACTACCCAACCTATGGATCTCAACACTCTTCTCTGAGGCACTAGCCACCTCTCCTCAATCCTGCCAGCCCTCCAGAGCTGAGAAGCATCCCGCACTTGAGAAACATGTTTGTATGTCTGTGTGTGTGTGTGTGTGTGTGTGTGTGTATTACACAACATCAACTCTGGCTGAATACTGAGTTAAGTGATACAGGAGATGTGAGAAGTATAAGGCCCCTTTCCACCTGGAAAAGACTATCTAGATCCTTCATGAACACAGAACATCAAGAGTGTGGCGGACCCAGGAAGAACAGCCTTTGTTGTGCTTTGGGGTGTAGTTAGGAAGACTCCTCTTTTTGACTTTTCTCCAATACCACAGCCTTGGAGAAAAGTGAGGACAGAGCCCTGTGGCACATCACAAGAAACTCTCCCTCTGGCTCAGGAAATCCACCCAGCCGTGCTTTTTTTCAACCCCATCTTCCTAACTTGTCTGGAAGGACATTAGACCGTGTGTCAGTGTCTCACAGAAATCCAGGGAGCCTTTGCCTGAGCTACAGTAATTGTCGGTATATTGGTTCTCTCCTTCCTGACTGTGGACCAGCCACCTCACCCCTGCCGCCATGCCTTCCCCACCATGATGGACTGTGCCCCCTTGAACTTATTGGACAAGACTTCATTCTATAAAACAGAATGACTCTTCCAAAGTCTTCCAAATGAGTTTTCTGTGCTGAACAAAAGGGGTTGATTTTATAGACAGAGAAGAGCTGTGGAAAACAGAAATGAAAGAATAAAAGTAGCACAGGCTGGGGTCAAATTCATCACCCTCCTGCCTCCGACTCCCAGCTTTTTACAGGAATTTTTAAATGGAAGAATTAAGGGCAGAGGAAGTCTCCATGTGCTGGTCACCACCCATCTGCTGGGCCTAGTGCAGGGGCATTCTGGCTGTCTCTCCACCATGTGGGTCAACGGTGAGAAGGCAGCGGCCTGCAACATGAAAGAGGGACTCGGCAGAACTCAACCCATCTAGCAACCTGGATCTTGCAGCCTCCAGACTGTGGGGAAGAAGTTTCCATTGTGACCATTGTGTATAAGCCAAAAATAAAAATAAAAAAATATAAAATAAATGTAGGAAACAGCGTATTTTAAAATGAAATGAAGATGTTCTTTAAAGGAAAAAACTTCATTCAATTTTATGTTACAGTGTTTATACTGAGTTCAATATTGTATAACTGTATTAATTCAACTGCAAACCTAAAAATTTACAGCCAGTTTTGAAAGAGATGTATCCTTGCTCTAGAGTGTGTTACCGTATATGTTAAAACTGCAACGAAATGCTTCTTCTAAAAAAAAAAGAAGTCCATATAATAATGCAAAAAATGAGTCTTTCTGTAGGAAACAGTAGATTTTAAAATGAATTGGAGATCTTTTTTAAAGGTTAAAAACTCATTCAGTTTTACATCTTACAGGTTTATACTGAGTTCAATATTGTATAACTGTATTAATTCAACTGCAAACCTAAAAATTTACAGCCACTTTTGAAAGAGATGCATCTTTGCTCTGGAAATTGTTACTGAATATGTTAAAGGTGTAATGAAATACTTTTTCTAATCATGTGGTTATTAAATAAATAAAAAATTAAAATTTAACAAAATAATTAAAACATTAAAAAATGGTGTCAGTGAGGTATTGATGCTAACAATTGTGCCTATCTACACTTCACACGTGTTGAGCATTCATTCGTATTTAAGCTTACTCGCCAGCCTTACACATTGAATCCTAGCACACTATGAAGCAGGTGCCATTACTATCACCATGTTACAGAAGGGGTCCTAAGAAAAGAGACATAGTTAGAAAAATTGATTTGCAGGAAGCCAAGCAGCTTATAAATGGCAGAGCCAGGATCTATACACGGTGGTTGGGCTCCAGCATCTTTGCTCTTAACCACCACATGTGCTGCTCTCAGAGACCCACAAATGCCAGTGTTGAAGGAAAACACCTTGGTCAAAAGAAGCCCAGAGAGGCAGGACAACTCAGCTAGGGTCACACAGCAGATCCTAAACTGAAATTCATTCTCAACATGCACTCATTCCCTCAACATTTATGAAACACCTATCAGGTGTGAGACTCCATGTGAGCCCAGGTCAAACGGAAGTTAATGAAAGTCTCTGCCTCACAGGGCCTTTCAGTCTCATGAAGGAGACAGAGGGTGGGGAACTTACATGGAAACCAGTACATGCAACAAAGTACACAAGTGCCACTGAAGAGGTATCTGGAGGACAGTGTGGCCTGGGGTCTTCCTGAAGTAGCAGCAGAGGGCCCTGTTCCCGCTGTGTTCAGGATATCTGGGTCCTCTCCTGAGGGCTAGAGGCTCCGAGCAGGTAGACCAGTGGAAATGGAACCAGCCCCACGGTAGAGGCTGGCCTGCACTCACTCAGCCTCCCTGGCCTTTCCTGGCAGGTCACTGTTTGAGGGGACCCAACAGCAAAGCCCTGTCCTGCCCTCGGCCTGCTCTCATCCCCAGCCGTGGACCATCCAGTGACTTCCCCTGATCCAGGTGCCATGGACCCTTCCCACTTTAGCTTTTGGAGTTGAAGAATGAGCCACATTCTAACCCTCCTATGCACCCAGCATTTTCATTCAGTGGAGAATAATTATGGCCCAGCATCACTCAAGGGCAGGTGTCCTTATAGACAATCTTTTTTCTTTTTTTAATTTATTTTTTTTAAGACAGGGTTTCCCCCTGCGTATCCCATCCTTGAATTTGGGATCTCCCTTCCTTTGCCTCCAAAGTACTGGGATGACAGTACCTTAAACAGAATCCAAGCCAGTTCTGTTCTCCTGTCCTGACTGTAAGTAATTACATTCTACAAACTGCTTTGGGGAGTTCATTCCAATTTTTTAATTCATACACAAGCAAGGCATAATTATTAATATGTAACCCATCTCAAGCCCCCATAGGAATGACATGCTAGTGTTTTTGCCATGGCTACATAGCTGCCAAAAGACTCCAAGATTTCCCAAGGCAGTGAGGCCCAGGTCACATGTGGTAATCTGCCTGACACGTGTATCCCCCATGTTGGCTATTACACTATTAAAATTAATTTCCCCAGGAATCTCATGCTGGGAGAAGAAAAAGGCTAAAGCCTGGGCCACTCAGACGTGGGGAGATTTACAACTTGTCAGACCACTTTGTAGGAGAGATTGGAGCAGAGATTATGATGGTTCAGTGATAGGGGGACACCAACTTGACCAAGACTGTTTAGCTATGCATGCTTCTTGCCCTCCATTTAAACCTAAAGTCCATGCCAGGACCCAATGATGGATTTGGGGGGTGGGGTCCCTGGGCCTCTCTGTTCCTCTTCCCAATGTGACCACAATGAATAGGTCTTTTCCTGCTTTCTATTGTTACTGGTTTGTTTAACTGGCTTACTAAAGGTGGGTGGCCAAACATGTCTTATTGAGGATGTAGGGCTCAGGCACTGACCCTTAACAGTACTTCCCCATTTCTAACAGGCCTCCTAATGACACCCTCTCAGTGTCATTGTAGATGACCCCGCCCCTTCCTCTGGCCAGGTCAGGCAGCACATTGTCTGCCCAGGACCTTCCACCTGTGGGACTGGAGACAGGCAGCCCTGCTCTCTCACTGAGCTACCACAGAGCGGGTAGGAATCTCTCGGGGTGGACTTACAGCAGTCAGGAAGGGGTGTCCCTCAGGGATCCACTCTGATGCCTACACTGCCTCTTCCTGGCCAGGGAAAGAGCCCCCCAAACCCAAGAAATAATTAGCAAGAAGGGATTTGCAAAATTCTGCCTGAAAATTCAATCACCAAAGGATGGTTGACATAAAGACAATACCCAGCTTCATAATAATGATTATATATTTGCCTGTATATCATACTGTGGCTGTGTTTTACAGAGCACTTTTAAAAATCCCACTGGGCCCCTCTGAGCACCATCCCTGTCCTGGCCTCTTGTAGATCCCTCCTCTACTATGTGAGCTGAGAACAGGTATGCGTTTATCCACTCCATAGAGAAATCAGAGCAATTGCCCATTTGCCATTTTCCTCTTTTCTTTTTTATATTTTGTGGTGCTGGCGCGCCAACCCAGGGCCTCTTGCATACTAGACAAGGGCTTTATCACTGAACTATATCCTTGGTCCTCTTTTTACTTTTTATTTTGAGTCAGGATCTCCCTAAGTTGCCAGACTTGCCTTGAACTGACTCTATAACCCAGGTTGACCTTGAACTCTCAGTCCTGCTTCAACCTCCCGCATAGCTGGGACCGCAGATGTGGTTTCCATTTGCCATTGCTGTATAAATATGTCCACCACAGCTGACTGCAAACTACTGTGATGACATCACTGAATTCAGACTTGGGAAGCAAGGTCACAGTTTCCTCTCCTGTTTGCTCCTGAGCCCAGGGGACAGGGACTGGGACGGGACATTCTCACACTGGGAGACAGAAACATCAAACATGTTCCCAGACAGAGCTTAGAGGCCTCCGAGAGGCGAAGAGGGAAGTGGACTGCAAACTACTGTGATGACATCACTGAATTCAGACTTGGGAAGCAAGGCCACAGTTTCCTCTCCTGTTTGCTCCTGAGCCCAGGGGACAGGGACTGGGATGGGACATTCTCACACTGGGAGACAGAAACATCAAACATGTTCCTAGACAGAGCTTAGAGGCCTCCGAGAGGTGAAGAGGGAAGTATTCCAGTCTTACCCCCAGCACTGCCACTGTGACCCAGTCAGGTTCTGCCAGTCGGGTGCCCTGCTGCTAGCAACGGCCGTGACCCAGCAGATATTATGAGGCATGTTACTAAATGCAGCCTCCAGCACCCAGAGGCAGCCAGGCTGATTCTTGGGGAATGTTCCCAGTGTTCCTATACCTGGGGGTGGCCAGTGATGGCCCGGGGTGGCCCAAAGAGGGCTGAGGCTCTGTGGCCAGATCTTGGCCCTCTAACCAGTTTGCCAGCCTCCCCCTCTGAGGGCCCTACCTGGGGCCTGGGGTTGGGGTGGAATTCTGTCCTGTCCCCAAACAACAGTCTGAAAGAGTAATATTTTCAAAACTACAGGTAAAAACATAGACCCCACTAATGGATGTGAGATCTGCCAAATGTGTTTCCACCAGTCCTGGAGAATACCTCACAGGCAGTGAGGGTAACATCATACCATGGCACATTGGGGCACATCTGCATAAGCACACCTAGAATAGTGATGTAGGATAAATTTATTACTATAATCTTTGCCCCCCCAAAAAAATGTTAGGGAACTCTCTGACAAAGGTGAGGGTCGCACAAAACTCCTAGAAAATAAGAGCAGTACCCAGTGTTGCTCTGATCCCAGTACTTGGGGGGCTGAGGCACAAGGATCATGGGTCTAAAGTCAGCAGTGTAAAAGCAGTGTTGGATGTCATTCCAAGGGTTTAAAAATTAGGTTTAGGGATTAGGAATGTAACTCAGTTGGTAGAGTACTTGTATAGCATGCATGAGGTCCCGGGTTCAATCCCCAGCACCACACATAGCGCCACATGCCTGTAATCCCAGCACTCCAAGGTAAAGACAGGAAGGTTAGAAATTCAAGGTCATCCTCAGCTGCATAGTGTGAGGGTAGCCTGGGCAACATGAGACTCTGTTTTGAAAAAGAAAATAACATAAAAGGTTTAATCTGGAGTGTTTCTCCAGTATAGAGAGGTAACAAGAAGTAGACTGGAAGGGGACAGGGGATGGAGGCAGCTCTCCCAAGCTACCCTAATCATTAGGAAATTCCCCTAATTTCTTAACTAATCCCTAACCCATCCAAATCCCCTAAGGACAACCCTGAGTTCCTCCTGCGTCATGACTGTGAAAAGTTCAGGGAACAGCCAGTGTGTCCAGGAAAGGTCAGGTGCTCTACTGGAGCAGTAGACAGTAGCACTATGGATACAAGCTAGCCGGGAAGATGCCGCCTAGGTCCGCTGTGGCCACCCAGAATGGGGACAGCCACCATGGCTGCCATTGGAGAAGGTAGGCTCTAGCTCAGAACACCAAAACAACACACAACTAGAATGCACCTACCACAGGGCATGACATGTGCCATCATCAAATGATGGAACAGACAGACCCATCAGTTGAGATGACCTTGTGCAGAGCCTTTGTTTCACAGCAGGGCAAACTGAGGCCCAGAGAGGGAAGAACTACCGCCCAAGGTCACACAGCAAGGTCAGCCAGGGCTCATTTCATTCTGCAGTTTGCACAACCTGGAACAAACCCCGAGACCGAGTAGGGGCTCCCAGGAGACCCCAGCACCATCGTGTCAGACAAGTTCACTAACACCATCACTAGAGCCAAGCACTGTGCTGGGTGCTTCAGAGGCAATGACCCATCCCCCAGGCCTGCTGCCTCCAGTGGAGGGAACAGCTCTGTGACCTCACCAGCCTGCATAGCCTCCTGTGCTGTCAGGAAGTGCTTCAGTCTAAGCTTAATCCTTCCTGCTACAACATCAGCCCAGTTCCAGTCCCAGAGGTGCCTGCTAGCTGCCCTGGCCTATACTGCCTAAGGCCCTCTCCCAGCTTCTGAGTCAGACCTTGATCCATGATTGCATGGTTTGCCTGATAGGATACCATGAAAACCCCAGTAGCTGAGCCAGCTGAAACTTGGGAGGGGATGGGGGACTCTAGAAGGGGGATGTCAGATGGGAGCTAAGGAGGTAGAAGATCACACTCCCTTCTTAAAGTCTGGGCCTGTCACTTTCAAAATGTGGAGGAAAAAAAACAAACCCCTAAACCTGTGGTGTTTCCTGTCCTTTGTACAAATAGTATAAACTCATCGTTGACATTTTGAAAACAACAGACAATAAAATAAAATTAGAAAAAAGCAGGGTTGGTGAGGTGTCTCTGCCAGTAAAGGCACCTGCTGCCAGGCCTGATTATGTCATCTGGATCCCTGGGAGCCTCATGGTGGAAGTAGACAACAGACTCCCATAAACTGTCCTCTGACCTCCACATGTGGACTGTGCGATACACACAACACATGTAAATAAACAAATACATAAACAAAATGAAAAATTTAAATAAAACTAGAAAAAAGCAAAACTCCAAAATTCTTTTACCTAAAAGTAGCCACTACAACACTGGGCTATGGCCTTTCAGTCACATACACAAATTGTCTTTCAACACCATTCAGTCAACACATGTTTATTCTATATGCACTATGTGCCAGATAGTTTTCTAGTACTGAGCATCCAGCAGTAAACAAAACAGCTAAAATCCCAGGCCTGGGGGCGGGAAAGATGGCTCAGCAGTGAAGAGCACTGGCTGCTCTTGCAGAGAACCTGGGTTCAGTTCCCAGCACCCGCGTGATGGGTGCTAACAACCATCCTTAACTCCAGTTCCAGGGGATGCAATGCTCTTTTCTGGTCACCATGGGCATTGCACGACACAAATGCACTTACCTATATATACACAATACACTCATACACCTAAAATAAAAACAATTTAAAGATAAAATTTTCTTTTAAATCCAGGCCGGAGCTAAGGATACAGCTCAGTGGTAGAATGCTTACCTAGAATCCACAAGACCCTGAGTTCCCCACACCACATTAAAAAAAAAATGAAGAAAAAAAGAAAATACAGCCAGGCGTGGTAGCTAGCATGGGCCTATAATTCCAGTATTCAGGAAGCAGAGGCAGGAGAATTTCCCCCAAGCTGGAGGCCAGCCTGGTCTAGACACTAAGTTTCAGATCTTGTCTCAAAAATGAAAAACAAGAGGAAGAGGAGGAGGGGAGAGGAGGAAGAAGACCATGCCAACACGGATATTGCATATTATGATTATGCCTATGTGAACTGTGCATAAGGGTGTGTGTGTGTGTGTGTGTGTGTGTGTGTGTGTGTGTGTGTGTATTTGAACGTCAAGGGTAGCTCCATAGTCCATACAGTGGAAGCATCGTTTATCCTTTTCTACATATTTCTGTAGTGTGATCATATGACACACAGGGATTTTGGCAGACTTCCCCATCCGTATCTTGTAAATTATTGTGCATGGCTGAGTATTCTCTTACACAGATTCTCAGCAAGTCCATTGCCTGATTTCTTTCCCAGAGGTGATGTATACCTTGCTCTGGAAGCCCCCTGCTCACACACGCATGCACACACAGGAACCTGTGGAGCAGTCAGTGACTCTAGTGTAGTTTAGAGCAGCCCAGTGCAGTCCTGGTCCTGGACAGTTTCCAAGATTTTTCAAACCTTGAGCCGTTCCTGGTATCCCTTCCCTTCCAGGCAGGAGTAGGGTTCTCCCACTCTTGACTCCCCCTGCAGGTGGTCCAGATTCCTGCAGCCAGAACAGTCCAGGAAACTAGAAGGAAGCCTGCCCAGGCTGCAGGGTTCCACAGAAGCAAGCTGCCTGTGGCCTCCAGGAATCCTCCTCTCTCAGTCTCCTCCCTATTGCCTGATATGTAATAAATCCCCAAATAAAAACAGTGTTCAAAGAGCTGATGATCCTCAGTCCTTTTGGGGTAATTAGATATCCTAGGCAACCCTGGGCAAAGTCACAGAACCTGTATCCCTGGAAGCTAACACCTGGAACCCTGGTGGTACTCCAGGCAAAGAACTAAACTGGGAGTCAAGAAAATGGATCTCTGCATGCTGAGGGTTGTGGTCAGGATAGCTGCCTCCTCTAGGGAGTCATTATTGGGGCTCACAGAAAAGGCTTAACGTCTCTGGAAAATAAGTCCTATTTCATAAGAACCTTGTATGTCTGTGTATCTGTATCTGTACAGATATTAGCCCCTCCCTGGCCCTCACTCACATACTGGGCCCACCCTACTGGAACCTGGCTTCCCTAGGATGCCTCCTACTCTGAGGACAAAGTCTCTCTGACCCCCTAAAATGGAACAGAAAGAGAGGTTGAGATGCAGAGACAGAACATGTAGAGATGTTTGTATGAACATGTAAGGGGTAACGGAGTTTGTAAATGAACATGAGCACAGGAGTATGAATGTGCAAAGAGATTATGAGTGATCATATAGACCTCTGTGTGTGTATATGTGTTTACATCAACAAAAGTGTGTGTGTGTGTGTGTGTGTGTGTGTGTGTGTGTGTTTACATCAGCAAAAGAGAAAGGGTAGCTAGGCATGGTGGTGCATACCTAAAATCCCAGCACTCAGGAGGCCAAGGTAGGAGGACAAGGAGAGGCCAACCTGGGCTATATAGAATCTGTCTAGGGAAAAATAGAAACAGATTCTAAAGGCATAACTTGTGTGTGAGTGTGGAACATAGTGTGTGAAAGGGTGGGGTGAACATGCAGCCTGTATGAGTGCGTGCCATGGGCATATGCGTGTGCTGGGTTGGAGTGTGTGCCAGGCCTGGGTGTTATGAATGTGTAAGGGCTGGTATCTGAAGGTTGCAGTTTACATTCTCCAGGCCTATTCCAGGTACACATTTCTTGGCATGGGGGCTTCGTCATTGACAACAGAGCCCCACATTGAGGGAACAGACCCTGACTTGACTTTTTGACTCTTTCCAAAGTTTTGAGGTTTTCTGAAGAAAGTCCTCCAGTTCCACCCCGCCCAGCCTCACACCCTCCTGCTGATCGAAACTGGAAGGAGATCAGTACCAGCCTGCCTGGGATGCTCCCTGTGGGCAGGATCTGTGGGCTCTTTCTCCACCCTTTGCCCCTCTGAGACACTGAGAACTTCAGCCCCTTCCAGGTTGCGAGAACTTCCTACCACCTGCTGAGGCTCCCTGGCTGCTACCGCTAACCAACCTGCAGGGGGCCTTCAGAGGCCACAACCATCCCCTTGTAGGGGCAGGACTCTTCCCCACCCATACCTCTCCAGAAGCAAAATCAGAAAACAGCTAGGGGGTGAGCCCTCAGGAAGGAAGGGGCACTCAGAGGACACCCAGAAGGGCCCTTCCTTCATGACCTCTCTTCCAAGAAGTCATCTCCATGGTTGATAACATGCCATGCATGAAGATCATCATTTAATGTGCAACTATTGTATGCCAAGTGCTTTACATAGCACACCTTTGACTGACCACATTTTATACCTGAAGAGACCAAGGCTCGACCAGGCTAAAGAACTTGTCCTAGATCACACAACCAAAGGTGGCAGAGCTGCAGTTTGCACTCAGGTCTGTCTGTAACACCCCCTCCAAAGCCTGTGCCCTTATGTTTGTCTGCTCTCTGGCTGGCATCAAGACTCCCGTCCTTCTCCCCTCAATAGGGGGTGGGGGGAACCCAAAGAGAGAAAGAGACACAGCCACACTCAGAGCAGATGAAATACCTGGGAGAGCAGTGGGCAGGGAGGTTAGCAAAGGCCTTGGTGAAGGGGAGGGTGAGGACCTCAGGGAAAAAGAAAGAGACTAGTGGAGAAGGAAGGAAGTGAGGAGGCCAAGGTCTGACCACCTGGCTGAGGAGGTGGTCATGGGGTGGAAATGCAAGCCACATTCTGCTGTGACATCTCTAGCCCAAGCAGGCCTGAGCCTTCCTTCTCTCTGCTGCCACGGGCCAGGAGTGTCAGACCCCAAGGGGCCCAGGTGCTAGGCAACTTCCTACCATCCAAGCGCCCCAACCCAAGAATATGCTAGGCTTCATTCCTCCATCACCCTCCTTCTCCTAGGAACAGGGACACCTGTGGGTATGAAAACTCAGTGGGACTCGGTGATTAAAGGCGTTGACAGAGAGAAGGGAGACCTGGCTGAGCAGGGGCCTGAGAAAGCATGGCAGAAGAGAGAAGGCAGGTAAATAGAGAATGCCACAGAGGGAATGGGATTAAGAAATCAAAGATGGGCTCCTCACTGAGGCCAACCTAGAGCAGAGTACATAGAGGTGGGGACACTGCGAACTTCATCTGAGACCCCACACAGCTGAGTGTGAGGAAGAACCAGTGTCAAAATCCACCTCTCTCTCTCTCTCTCTCTCTCTCTCTCTCTCTCTCTCTCTCTCTCTTCTCTTTTCTCTTTTCTCTGTCTCTCTCTCTCACATACACACAGACAAACACACACAGTCTAAAACAGAGCCAGAACCAGTGTCAAACCCCCCCTCTCTCTCTCTCTCTCTCTCTCTCTCTCTCTCTCTCTCTCTCTCTCTTCTCTCTTCTCTCTTCTCTCTTCTCTCTCTCAGACAAGGGAAAAGTCAAATGTTACCTTCAAAGCCTTTTGTAAGAGGGAGGCACAGAAATGTACCCAGCCCCCTTTGAAAGTTCCTTGGAGATCTGGGGTGTAGCTCAGTGGTAAAGCATTTGTCTAGCAGTCGCGAGTCCTTGGGTTCCATCTCCAAAGCCACAGGGGAAAGAAAGCCCCTTGGCTGCCATCTCTCCCTCACCACATACACACAAAGTAATGGACCAGTGACATAGCAAGAGGCAGAAGTTGGACTGGTGAACCTATCTATGAAAGGACAAAGTCAGTAAGTAGGGAAACCAGGTCCAGGGGGACCAGGTAGGCAGAAAGGTGTCCCTTAGCGGCTGGGAAATGGTCCTGCAAAGTAGCTTGGGAGCCTTCAGGGTATTTCTGCACCAAACCACAAATCAGAGTCTCTTGCTTAGGGGTCTCTCAGGAAGACCCTGCTGGAGAGGAAGTCGTGTCTGCTACGTTATTCTTACACTCACTTCCACCTGATCTGTAAAGGGAAAGGGGAGAAACCAGAAACTCATAAGTCACATGTAAAATGAGGGTAATGGCCCCCGCCTGGGTTTTGGTGAAAGGGAGGTCTCTAAGCACTTAGCATGCACCTGCACAATCAGGTACTCGTGGTGAGGAGGCAGAAAAAGACCATGGGCAAGAGTCAGGTGCTTCTTTCCCCTCCCAGGGCTATGGAGGAGATGCCTGCCTGGGACTGGGAAGAGACACTGGCTGGTGCTAGCCAGGGCAGTTCAGCCACACTATTTTGCATGTCATTTGCATGTGCTCTGTGTAGCCACAGACACTTGCCATTCCAGTCGCTTCAGAGCCTCTGTATGGGTCACAAGTTGTCTGTCCCTGCTTCATGCCTATTTCTGGACTCCTGATAGCTGGAGGACCCTTCTAACTAGGGGGTAGAGGGTCTGAGACAGGACCCAGCGTCTGAAGAGTGTAGATACTTCCGCTGTCTGTAGGAAACCTGGCTTTGGGCGACCCCTACAGGGAAATCCCAGAATGCAGGGAGAATGAGACGAGCAAGCAGGGCTCCTCCCCTCACCCCACACCAAGGCAGCCCCTGGCGGTCATCCACCTCCTAGCATCCCTAATGCCACCTGGCACCAAAGACTCTGGGAGCAGGTCCCACCAGTCCCTGACTCAGCCTAGAAACTCACATTCCACACTTCCACTAAGTAACCAAGACCAAAGGGGTCAACATGGCTGTCCTAAGAAGCAATACAAGAGTATTTGGGAGCACCCAGCTGTAAGCAACACCATCTAGACATCCCAGGACTGGCACCAGTGCTCACCTTGGGTCCCATCGGGCCATTCAGCAGCCCATGGCAGGAAACATTGTGGCTCCACTTTAGGAAGAGTTTAGAGAGCAGAGGAGATGGGGGGAGGAGAGAGAGAGAGACTTGTAAGATTCAGGAAGTTCCTGAAAGTTACAACATTCATACTTCCCCTCCTGCCTCAGCATTAAGTAAAAATTGAGAGAGAGAGAGAGAGAGAGAGAGAGAGAGAGAGAGAGAGACCCTCACACAGTAGTCAGTATACAACCAAGTTCTCTCTAGCTGGGCCCCACCCCACTGGAATGAAGTCAAAGGGATGGAACTGAAGCCCAGCCAGAGGAGAACTTCCCACATCAGCAGATCTATGGGGGGATCTAGGGGGGCAGTAAATCTATGGGATGGGGTGTCCTGGGAGGTCTCCAGCTCCCTTCCCATCCAGAGTCAGTTACTGCCCATCAGGTTCAGCTGGGAAGAAAAGAGCCAGGGAAGTGCAGCGACAGCAATACTGGAGTAGGAGGAAAAAAATGTCAAAAATGCTCTGAGCTTGCACTTGGCTTGTTGACATACACAAAAGATCTTCCTTAGCAGTGGGCTCCTCCACCTGCCGCCCCTGCCTAGCTTGGGCGTGTGAATGGGGGCACCGGGGAGGGCAGGGCAGATGGGTGTGTGTGCGAACAAGTGAAGTCATTCTCTCTGGGTGGTTCCTTTTAATTAGCACCCTGAAAAACTCCCAGCCAGCAAAATTGAGTCTTGCCAACTGGGAGCCCCACCCTTCTGGCTCATCCAGGCCCTCGGGGCAAAAGGGGGACAGGAACTCTGAGGACAAAGAAAGAAAGGACCTGCTGAAGGCCTGGACATTGGAGAAGCCCTCCCAGCCCTCTAAGGACCCTTTGACAGGCCAGGACAGGGACTCTGAGGCCAGCTGGCTCTGGGAAGCTTGACTGAGCAGTTTGAAAACAGGAGCATGAAGGCAGAATCATCTCTGTCCCAGCACCCTAAGGAACTCAGGCCCTGAGAGTGACCAGTGTCCAGTCGTGGAGGTTATCCAGCAGATATGACATCAAGGCCTAGGCCTGGGAGAGGCATCTGGGCTCCCTCTGGCCCTTTCACCTTTATCAAGCATTCTAAGCAAAAATTCACCTAGCCCCTCATGTCTAGCTTTCAGAATCAGCCCGCAGAGCTAGAAGCAGCAGCGTGCTCCATAAAAGGGACAAAGCAAGTATCTTCCCCTTCCTCAAGACCTGTAGCTCCACAGTCTAGAGCATCTATTGGGTTTGCCCCTCTCAAAACCCTTTTCCAGGCTATTCCTGCCAAACTTCCTAGGGCCTATGTGCCCTGTCACCTGGTATGGTCAGCCTGGTCTCTGCATGTGCCTCCATCGAGGACCTGACACTCATCTCTCATTAGGTACAGAGGACAGGGCCTGAATCCTTGCTCTCATCTCCCACCCCAGACCCTTCAGGAGTCGGTCCACAGAGGGGTGCAGACCTGTTCACAGGAAAATGACCAGAGACTGGGGGAGGAACAGGCATTAATATTCAGGACCTTTCTGGCCACAGGGACAGGAGCTCCACTTTTGATCTCATTGCTCCTTTGACAGAGTCACCACGTGACCACAAATGTGGGGCTCTCCCTTGCGGGGCTAGACACAGTGAGCTGGGGGCCAGTCTATCAGTCTTACTGGTAGGATCTGCTCAGTGGAGAGAGAACGTGAAGGTAACAACGGTGAAATACTAAATGGAAGATCAGACCAGGGTAGCCCTAGTCCAGCAGCGAATTCTTGGTCCAGGCCCAGAGAACAGGGCTTTCTTCTAGGTCTCTCTGGCTCTGAAGAGCCATTTTCAGACTCGTGAGGCTCTTGCAAGCTGTGAGGGGACAGGGAGCACAAGGCAAAGAGGAATGAGGCTGCCTGGGACCTGTGTAGAGCCCAGAGTGCCTTCCCTTTTCCTCTGTCCCCTTCCAGCTACTTCTGGGGCTGAGAAACCAAGTTCCCAGAGCCAGAACCCAGCAGCCCAGAGGACTGGTAGGAACAAGGATACCCCTGCAGACCCTAAACCTTCTAGAAAGCTATCAGGAGGCCCTGCCAGCAAGGTACAAACCTTTGGAGGGTTGGCAGGGGCACTCAAGTTGGGTTGTCGCAAGAGGGTGTGGCCTGATTTTAGGCAACAGTGGAGAAAGGATGGGGTGACTGCTCTTGGGGACAGAGAAGGGTGTGTTGGAGAAAGAAGGCGTCCTGACCCTGGGGCTGAGTGGGAGGCCAGGCAGATTAGGCACCGCCTGACGCGGAGGCCTCTAGCCCCCGCCCAGCTGGGCTGCTGGTTCCCATCACACCCTGGGCAGTAAAACTTGCTTTTATGGTTGCTGTGGGGGTTTCTGCCTTCTTGGGGGGGCGGGAGTTGTGTCTGCAGATCTGTGCAAACACACCTGTGTTGATGTGTATCTGAACTTGTATTGATGTCTGAGACTCTGAGTGTATCTTCGTGTGTTTGAAGGCTCTGTGTGTCCAGAAGTGTATTTGTGGAGCTATATCTATGTGGGAGATAATCATGGCTTCATTTATTGAGGTTTTGGCAGTGTACCAGGCACTTTCTTTTAACCTTCACAACTCTCTCTAAGGAAGGTCTTCTGGCTGTCTCCATCTTACAGGTTAGGGCATAGTATTGGAGAGACTCAGTAACTCACCCCAAGTCAGACATCTAGCACGGGACAGAGCTGAGAACCCTGCCTCTGCTGCTCACTGTGTCTTGTGTGTGCTGGTATACAGTATGTGACCGCGGAGGCCTGCCATCTGCACATGCCTGTGAGTCTACACAGATGAGCCTGCCTGTGTCAGTGTGCCAAGGCCAAGGCCTAGCCAAGGCCGGCCAGTAGCGAGGGTCACCAGAGTCTTGGGAAAAATGACCTTCTTAGTGCAATGAAGCAGAAAATAGCCGGTAGTGTAGCTGACTGGGGACAGGGAACTTTGGCCATGGAGACCACTGACAGGACATGCCAGGATTCAGACAGACAGTTCCTAGGCCTGGCGAGCTAGGAAGTCGGAAGTCGGTCCCCTTCAAGAAGTGGGTGGGTGCCCCGACGTCACAATCTGGGAAGAGCAGGAAGAACCCAAAGCGGAGCCCCCCCAACCCACCCCGTGCACCGCACGGCCATATGCGGGGAGGTGGGGGGGCTTAACCAGCGGGTGGGAGTGCAAGAAAGTCTGAGTCTGTGAGCGCCCCCCTTCCACGCACGTCTCCCGAGCCCCGCACTGCTTCCCGCAAGCCTTCCAGGAGAGGCAGAGGCCGGGGTGGGTCTGGGCGCCAGGGCCTGGGTCCTTGGGGGCGCGGGGCCTGGGAAGCGGCGGCGGGCCCGGGGGTCGGGGCGGTGCTGGGCCTGGTGGCAGGCGCCCATTGGCTGAGCGCGAGTGCTCCCACGGCCGGCAGGTCCCGGCGGCGCCGCCGCGCCAGGTCTACTGTGACTCACCGTCACCGCACCCAGAGCTGGCCGCGAGCCCGGCCCCTTCCCACCCCGGCCCGCCCGCTAAACCCAGGCAGCCTGAGTCAGCAGGGAGCCGCCCGGGGATGGTGGGGGTGGGGGGTCGGGGACAGTTTGGGGATGGGGGAGCAGAACCTGACATCTGTGGGGGGAATCTGTGAATCTAACTTCTTCAAAGGACATATGTTCCTTTGAAAAAGGAGGCGTGAGGGGGTATGCTTGTTGTCGGAGTATTCGGTCTGCCCCTTTGAGCTACCTTTATAGGCCCAGGAGATAGACTATGGCCTTCTGGAGTCTACGGGTTGTTCCTTTGTGGTCACTCCATGACCTGGCCACCATTTTCAGATCATCACTGTGCCCTCTACCCCTACACCAGCTCTCTGATGTCCCAGAGAGCCCAGAGTACACTGCCAGGGGTACATTTGAAGGATTCTAGCTCTGCCTACATCCAGGTGGCCAGGCCCTTTCCTTGCAGGTCAGGCCAGATTATACTTCATAGGCTAGAATCAAGGTGTCCTCTCCAGCCCAGTGGCCAGCAAGACCCCAAAGTGCTCTTGAAGTGATCTCAGAGCATAGTCTCAAAGAGGTCGTTTAAAGAGGAAAGGTGCCCACAACTGCCCTGAGAGCTAAGTGCCAAGCTCTGTGGTAGCGTTGCATCTTACCTGTGGACAAGCACCATCCCACACCACCTGACTTCACAGGGCTAAACACAGGTAGACAGGGTGGGCTGTCCCAGGCCACATTGGAACAGGAGGTGGGACAGTCTGGATTTGAACCCAGGGCCATTTAGCTCTAAACCATAAACTCCACTACTTCTGGCTCTCTGGGTTCCTAGCTAGGGGTCACTTGCAGTCACCCCTTCACATTATAGCAAACTTGGGGGAACCCATTCTCAGCTTTACCTAGATTTTTTCCCATCCCCAGAGAGGATCCTTTGTGACTGTGGGAGGGAGTAGAGAACAGAAAGAAGATACCTGTCAGCACATGTCAGCTTTGGAGGGGGTGACAGGGTATGCCAGATCCCCAATAGAAAGAGGACTGAGGAGGACATTGTCAACTCAGCTCAGCCCCCCCCCAACACACACACACATAGTGGCTCTCAGACACACTCAGTGCAAGGATCCAGCAATGTGTGGAGGTCTTGTGCATGATGCACACCTGGCTTGAGAATTATTAGAGGAATTTCAGGCCAGCCTGGGCTACAGAGTGGAACTCTGCCTCATAAAAAAAAGGGGGAGGGCTGGGGAGATGACTCAGTGGACAAAGTCCTTGTTGAAAAAGTTTGGATCCCCAGAACTCACATTAAAAGAAAGGAAGAGGTAGGCATGGTGGCACACGCCTTTAATCCCAACACTCGGGAGGCAGAGGCAGGCGGATCTCTGAGTTCAAGGCTAGCCTGGTCTAAATAATAAGTTCCAGGACAGCTGGGGCTACAGGGAGACCCTGTCTCAAACAAGACCAAAGAAAAAGGAAGAAAGGAAGGAAAGGAGGGAGGGGGAGGAAAAAAGAAAGAGAAGGAAAGAAAAAAGAAAAAAACAGGCAGTCTTGGTGGCCTGCCTGGAATCCAGCACTCAGGAGACAGAGAGATTCCTGAGGTAAGCTGCCAGCTAAACTAGCTCCAGATGCAGCAAGAGACACTGCCTCAGTAAATAAAATGGAGAGCAATCAAAGAAGAAACCCAGTGTCAACCTCTGGCTTACACACCCATATGCACCCATGCACATATATGTGCAGACACACAAGCAAACACACAAACACACACACATAATGAAAAAGATTGAAGACACCTGACATTGACCTCTGACCTCTGTGTACACCTGCATGCACACATGCACTCACAAGCATACACACACACACATTTTTATTTATGTGTATGTGGGTATATGCAGGTGCCCACAGAGGCCAGAAGAGGCTATCAGATCCCTTGGAGCTGGAACGATAAGCAGTTGTGAGCCGCCTGATATGTGTGCTGGGAACAGAACCTCAAGTCTACTCTAACTGCTGAGCCATTTCTCCAGTCCCAATAAATAAATGGTAATTTTTCATTATTAATTTTATTAAATCTTGGGGGGTTCATGCTTGGTTTTTTGGTTTAAGGGATTTGGTTTTGTGGCAGGGGAGGACTGGAAGTTTGGGGGTAATTTTTATTGAGTTTTTTTTGGTTGGTTGGTTGGTTGGATTTTTTGCTTTTTGAGGGACAGTCTTGCTCTCCAGCCCAGGCTGACCCAGAACTTGTAATGATCCCAAGCTAGAATTACAGGCATGTTCTGTCATGCCTGGCTATTTTTATTAAAGCTTAACACTAAATACGTGTGTTAATAACTACTGTGTGACAGCATGGAGAGTAAACACAAGGCACTTGGGATGTGCACCAAAATACAATGTCTTTCTTAATTTTAAGATTTCACAGTTAATAGCTGCTTATCACGGGGAACCATTTTTATATGAAAGAATGATGAACAGAGCCAGATATGGCAGTAAATGTCTGTAATCCAAGCACTTCGAGGCTAGGCAAGATGACCATGAGTTTGAAGCCAGCCTGGGTTGCATAGTGAGATACTGTCTCCAAAAGAATAACAAAAAAAATTATAAAGCTTGAATCTGCAGCAACGTGGCAGTTTTTGCTAAAGACTTTTCTGATTTAGTGTTAGATATATTTTTATATTATATTATAAAATGCACCAACAGTCAGATGATCTGTATAATTTTATGAGCCAGTACTTTACAGTAACCAGTGCCTAATGTCATAAAACCAGATATGTGCCCAAAAAATTCAAAGTGGCCAGGCTTAGTGGCACATGTTTAATCCCAGCACTCAAAAGGCAGAAGCAGGCGGATCTCTGTGAGTTCAAGTTCAGCCTGGTCTGCATAGCAAGTCCCAGTCCAGCTAAGGCTACAAAGAGACCCTGTCTCAAAAAAAAAAATTCTAAGTGAACTAGGCCTGGTAACAAAAGCCTGTAACTCCAGCTTCTCAGGAGACTGAGGCAGGAAAATCGAAAGTTCAAGGCCTGCCTGGACTAAAGAGTGAGTTCAAGTCCAGTCTGGTCAACTTATCAAGACTCTGACTCAAAAAAATTAAAGTAAAATATAACACTAGGGACATAGCTCCAACTTATCAAGACTCTGACTCAAAAGAAATTAAAGTAAAATATAAGGCTAGGGACATAGCTCAGTGTTAGAGGGTTTGTCTGAGGTTTGTATGAGGACCTCTACATCCAGTCCCTGGTATAGAAAAAAAAAACTGCTATAGCACAGATATGAAGGGAGTGAGTGGAATTATTACATATAGACTCACAATGGTTTGTAAGTCATCACACACACACACATACACACATACACACACACATACACACATACACACATACACACACACACACACACACACACACACACACTGACAGAATCCCCCAAAAGAGGGTAACACGGGAGTGAAACAGTCTGAAAGTTCAGGAACAAATCAGTCCAGGGTCTGGCCAGACCCAATCAAGCCTCAGGCCAACAGCCTAGGCTTCTGGTCCCCTACACACTCACAGGATAGGACACAGCTGACCGTTTCCCTCCCAGCCTGAGACCTCAGCTGCTTATGTACACAGAGAGGGACACAGAGGTGTACACATATACATATGCCTTTTGAAAAACCGTCTGAGCACTGACTCACATGAATGTCTTCTCTAAAAACCACATACAAAAGCCACACAGGTCTTTCCAAAGAGTGGGCACACAGGACGGTCCCTTGGGCACAACAGCTTTCCACAGATTTGCATCCACTCCAGACCCCCACACAGTAGCCACCACACTCAGTTCCATGGATGTGTGGATACAGCATGGAGGGAGTACAAATGTACCCACAAATCAAAGGCATGGGTAATCACAGAGATAAGTGTGCCTAGACTTCAGGTGTGACATGTCCCACCCCACTACATAAGGAATCCCCACGACATACACCACTGCCACACAATCTTCCATCTTGGCAAAAACAAGGCCTGGGCTTGCCCATCACCTCTTTCCCCTCCCTGCTGGAGACAGGCCTGCCCAAGCCTGCTTGGGTGGGGCCTGCCTGCTCCTAATGCCAGCTGCCAGCTCAGCACAGGGCAGGCTGCCTGTTGCTCCAGCACGTCGCTGGCCCCACCCCCTTCTTTGTCTGCCATCTCAGCATCTAGCCCTGGCCAGGTGGGGCTGCCCTCATTGCAGGCTATTGGGGAGGGGCAGGTCCCCGATAGCAGGGCTGGGGCCTAGAGGAGGGGCCCTGCTGGCTAGACCCCAGGAGAAAGGGCTACTCAGCTCAGAATTCCTTTTCTTCAGATTGACCCCTCCCCACCAGCACTGGTCCCCACAATCTCAGGTAACTTCCTAGTGACAGAGAGAAAACACACCTGAACTACAACTCAGTTGCACACAGGTATTTGATTCACACTGTCCCTTCAGATATGTCCTTGCACACAGGTCTCCAAGAGCCCACTCATCACCACAGGAGCAAACACAACCAACACACCCACGAGCACACACACACACACACACGGGTCATCCACCTACCACCATTTGATCATACACTCAAAGCATGTCACACAAGGTGTCCCAACACCAACATGCATGGTCACACAGGACTCTCCCACACATGAGGATTCAAGCAGTCTCTGTAAAATAGTCACAGGCATGCCCAGTCACACACACTTGCATAGTATCATGGGGTGCTTAATTATCCCCAGTGTGGCCATGCTAGTTCTGTCCTGAAAGAGCTGGTGTGAAGGACAAGTCTCTGCACATGCCCCTTCACTGTGTTTTCAAGTCCAGGACACTGTATCGTTCCTGGTCACCTCCTCCCCTGGAGCTATGCTAAGCCTAGGAGATGTCACCCCAGAAACCCTGTCCTCTTACAGAACAGCTGCTGGACCAGAGGAGAACAGAAATAGACCAAGGTCTGATTTAAGCACAGAGATGTGGAACCCAAAGGCATCTGCCTGAAAGGGGCTTCACAAGGGCCTGCCAAAGTCAGGTATTAGAGCAGGCACAGAAAGAAAAAAATGGAAGAGACATGGGGAATAGGGCTGGCTGGGCTCAAGAAATCGGGAAAGGGGGCTTAGAGAGATGGTCAGCAGTTAAAAGCACTTGCTGCTCTTCCAGAGGACCCAAGTTCAGTTCCCAGCACCCATGCCAGGCAGCTCACAACTGCCTATAAACCCCAGTTTCGGGGAATCCAACGCCCCCTTCTGGATTTCTCAGGCACACACACATGTAGTGTACACTCACACAGATATACACATATACATACATTTTTTAAAAGAATCAAGAAAGACCCTGGAGCATCATTGGGCAGATCCAGGCCCTTGGAGCAGATGGGTGGGTGAGGCACCCTTACCCTCCACTCTGTTGCCTAGGAATTAGATAGCAGTGTGCAACAGCCCCACTGTGGGCCTTTGGGCTGGCCCTGCTCCACTTCTAGATCTGGGTGTTGGTAGCACCATGTGCAGAGTTGTGAGAATTCAAGCTGTGTGCATAATACAGCACCTGTCTCTATGCAGGTTACACTTCAGGGAACATTTCTTTCAAACATCAGTCTGCCATTAAACCCAGAGCCTCGTGTTTCCTGGTTGGATGTGAATATGTCTATCTGTGCTTGCCTGTGCCTGTCTGTGCCTGTGTTCAGACAACCTCTGCATGAGCTAGCCCTGGCCTCTGGTGCCCAAGGCAATACACATACACATACACATACACACACACACACACACACACACACACACACACACACACACACACGGCCCCATCTGTTTGCTTTCTGGCACCAGGAAGTTGCCTGTTTCCCTTGATGGAAAGGCTGTAGCTACAGAGGACAGAGGAAACGCAAACAAGCCTTGCTTTCATTTAGACAGCAGGTATTTAAGATCACTCCTTCCCTGCCTTGTGGTGGGTACAGAGAGTGGGATGTACAGCTTCAAAGGGGCCAGGAAAAGACTTACAGAGAAAGCCAACTCTAAATTAGGAAGGCTAAATGCCAACCAAATGGATGGATAAGACATTCAAAGTATATTTGGAGACAGGCACACACAAAAGCAAAGAGGGGAAGGTGTGTGGCTCCTTGAAGGCTCCCGGGGCCTGGAGCTCAGCTACTGTGGTAGTAGAGAGGGAGAGGTGGCTGTAGTGCTCTTCAGCCAGATCAGGCAGGGCCCTGATGGCCAAGTGTACTCAGGTGTCTCCATGGAAGGGATCTGGGCTGGGCTATGACATGAATGGAATCAACCAGAAGACCTGATGGTGGGAGACACAACTAAACTAGAAGGCAGGACACTTACGTTCCCACCCTGAGTCTTCCCCATTCTCCCTGACTCTGACCCCCAGAGCAACAGGGTGCTGGACCTCTGAGTCACTGACCCACTGGGCCAGCTGTGCTCTAGTGGGGCAGGTGTGCCCTTCTGAGACCTGTCATGCTTGTCCCTGTGGGGCCCACCATCCTTATGCCCAACTCCACCTGCCAGCCCCCTGAGGCATGGACCTCCAGCCTTGGCCTCAACAGGCTCTGCTGATTGAGTCTGGAACCAGGAGCCAGGTACTGCCTCCTGCTGGATAGATGGGAGACAGCATGCTGGCAGGGCAGTGTGGCGCCCTCTAGGGAAACTGCCTGCTGCCTCTGACCTGATATTTAAACCTGGAGTGTAAGGTGTAGCAGGGGACACACCCCTCCTGTCTCTTGGCACTCTGCCCTCAGCTCCCCATTCCATCACCCCGTAACAATGCAAGGTGCCGGACCTCAGTGAATGGCAACTAAAATCCACCCCAAACGCCACTCACCATGCCATGCCCTAACGCAGGACTGCCTCCCCCAGGGCAATAAGAGCTTCCTCTGGTTTGTGCAAAGCCACACTATGGTAAACGGCATTCTGTGACCCGGGAGCCTCCCAGGTCTGGCTCCTGGGATAAGGTGGCTGCGTTGGGATTGGCAAACCGTTTCTGAAGCCAGCCGTGTCATCCCTGCTCCTCTGCTGTCCCCTGGTGGACATATGGTATACTTCCTGTCTAATCAAATCCACTGCTCTCAACAGCACTGCACTGCCCTTTCTTAAGGGTTCCAGACGGGCTGAACAGCAGGTTACAAGAAAGGAGGAAAATTCAAGAGACTGGGAGTTCCCACTTCTGGTGGGTTATGCTCATCGTGTTAGAGTGAAAGAGAGGGTTAAAATGAGCGATGTGAACAAGGCAAAAGACCTTTGTTCAGAAGCGCGCCCCGCCCGGTGCGCCCTTGTAGGAAAGGGAAACAGAGGGTGTGCAGATTACGGTCTGTTTGAGATGAAGACAAGCTAGGCCACTGAACTGTCTCCCACTGAAGTCAGAGAGATTTCAGAGAACAGAGGCTTTGCTGGGGAAGAGGACACACTGTTAAAGGATTTGAGAATTCCCTAAAGTGCATCCCAAAAAGGAAGTATCACTGGGATTAAGAAGGGAAAAGTTGAGGCTGGAGAGATGGCTCAGCGGTTAAGAACACTGGTTGTTCTTGCAGAAGACCCGGGTTCGAATCCAGTACCCACATGGCAGCTAACAACTGTCCATAACTCCAGTCCCGCGTAGTCCCAGGGGATCCGACGGCCTCTTCTGTCCTCCATGGGCATTGCACAACACGGGTGCACTTACCTACATGCAGGCAATACATACACATAAAATAATAAATAAAATTTTTTAAAAAGGGAAAAGTGACAGACTTAATAGCTTATCTTAAAAGACTACAAATGGAGCTGGCAAGACGGCCCAGAAGAACAGAGCATGGGGTACACACCTTTAGTCACAATACTCAGGAGTCAGAGGCAGGTGGATCTCTGTGAGATCAAGGCCAGTCTGGCCTACACAGCAAGTTCCAGGCCAGTTGGGGCTACAGAGAAACACTGTCTCAAAAACAAAAAAAGAAAAGAAATATGGCCCAGCAGGTAAAGTGCTTGCTGCATAGGCCTGGTGAACTCACTGGTGAGAACTGACTCCCAAAAGTTGTCCTCTGACCTGTGCACACATACTCACACACCTCAGTTCACACACATGCACATCCTACACACACAATAATAAAAATAAATAATTTTTATATTTTTAAAAGGCTACAAATGAGCACTGCCTTATTTATTACAAATGTTCCAAGGAGCCACGATTTAATTTGTAAACCAGAATTCACATCAAAAATGATTTACAGAATATTTTTGTTAGAAAGTCTTAAGTAAAATTAGCTTGTAAAGTGAATGAGGTCATTTTTATTTTTTATGTTTATTTATTTGTGTGTGCACATGCAGCACACGCTACAATATGTGTGTGGTTGGAGGGCAGCTTGCAAGAGTGGTACCCTCCTTCCACCGTGTGGGTTTCAAGGGTTGATCATTAGATATGGTGACAAGTTGCTTACCTGCTGAGGCATCTCACCTTCCCCTAGCTATGATCTTTTTTTTTTAAATAGTAACTCCAAGGCCAGCAAAATGGCTCAATGAGTAAAGTCACTTGCTATGAGAGCCTGGTAACCTGAGTTCCAGCCCCAGAACCCACATAAAAGTGGAAGGAGAAAACCAACTGCACAAAGTTGTCCTCCGACCTCCATCCAGATGCAGTAGTACAGTAATTCCAGTTACTATCACTGTTTCCCTTGCTAAATAGAGATACCATTGAATTAGTAATGCTCAGCTTTTCACAGAGATGAGGATACTACCTCATTAAAGATTGGTTTTATACTTAGGTTTATGTAAGACGTTATATGAATATGCTTAAACAACAGGGAAATTTTTTCTTACTGTCTCAGGACCAAGCAAGACTGGCCTATGTCTCAAGTTGTGCCCATTAGTTTGTTTCAGGCAATGATTAAAGATAAGGAAACAAGGCCGTACATGGTGACATACACCTTTAGTCCCAGCACTTAGTAGTCAAAGGCACACATATCTCTGTGTTTAAGGTCAGCCAGGACTACACCATGAGACTCTGTCTCAAAAAAAAAAAACAAACAAGTAAACAGAAAAATAAGGAAGGAATTGTCTGTATTGTTCTACGCTAAGCTGGTTTAGTTTAAATTCCCTGTATTGAAAGATGCTGCTTTTCACTTACTTACTGAAAGGCATTTTAGTGTGCTTTATGTATAATATTAAACAAAAAATATTAAGTTTTAAAAGATGGAATCCAGGGTTGGAGAGATGGCTACACAGTTAAGAGCACTGGTTGCTCTTGTAGAGGACCTGGGTTTGGTTCTCAGCACCCACATAGCAGCTAACAACTGTCCATAACTCCAGGTCTAGGGGATCTGACGCCCTTTTCTGACCGCCAAGGGCCCTGCACAACACAGGTGCACTTACATGCAGGCAGAACACTCACACACTTAAAATAAAGATAAATAAATCTTTTTTAAAAATTTATTTTTGAAAAAAGAACATTCAAGGCTCCTGCAGCTACAACTTCTCTGTGCCCCTTAAGTCAACACCACCAACGTCCCGACCGCCACCACCATCACCCCCGCACTGCTTCCCAATGCCAGCAGCAACTGTTGAAGTCTGGCAAACAAAGGCAGGAGCTGGGGTTGGTAATGCTGCTCTTTTTGTCTCCCTCTCAAGCTCTTTCTGTCAACTCAGAGTCCTATGCAGCTAGTCTCCCTCTCCCTGCTTAGAGCCGCAGATCAGAAATCATCTCCTGTGACTCGTGGACAGATTTCCTAAATGTGGGGAGCCGCCTGCCGTCCCTGCAGACGCCATTACAAGATGGCGCTCACATCCGGTTCATGCTGAGCAGTAAATAAGTCAGTACGCATGCCCGAAGTAATTTTCCACCTTCTAGTCTCTGCCTACCTCGTGGCGTGATATGGGCTGATGAGTTTGCGACCAATCAAGAGTTGCCACGTCCAAGACGGGCTTACTAACCTATATAAGGGCTGGGTTTCCGACATTCGGGGTCTTCACCCTGTAAGCTTATGCTCTCCCTCTCAAGATGCATTAAAGCTTTTCTGCAGAAGGATCCTGAGTGTGCCGCGTCATTCTTGCTGGCGAGACGATAGCGCGGGACACACAATAAATAAATGTAAACAGAATTTGTATTTGTTTGTTTGTTTTTGAGATAGAGTCTGGCTATATATAGCTCTAGCTGGGCTGAAACTCCCTATGTAGACAAGACTGGTGACGATCTGCCTGCCTCCACCTCCCAAGTGCTAGAATTTAAGACTTGTACCACCACGGCTGGCTGATAGAATATTTTTTAATTACTATTATCAGGAACCTTAGCATCTTCAAATCCTCCAATGCACATAAATGATGATGATACTCGTAAGATACTGAAAACTCACTGAGTTAAGGAATTAATTTCTACAATTACTTTTCAGACCAAAGATTCCAACTTTGTTTTCATGAATATCAATTCTACCTGAACTCCTTCAATTTTGACTACTATTGTCTCACCATCATGGTCTTAATAAAGTATGGCTCC
>NW_008343671.1:50459-69125 GCF_000622305.1 Nannospalax galili | reverse complement strand
ATTTGATCCATTGTTTTCTTTGCTGTACAGAAGCCTTTTAATTTAATGAGGTCCCATTGTCAATTGTTGGTCATAAGTCTCGAGTGACTGATGTCCAATTTAGAAAGACTTTTCCTGTACCTATATCTTGTAGCATACTACCTATGTTTTCTTCTAACATTTTCATCATTTCAGACTTCACATTGAGATTTGATCC
The DNA here is from genome assembly GCF_000622305.1 of Nannospalax galili. NCBI lineage: Eukaryota > Metazoa > Chordata > Mammalia > Rodentia > Spalacidae > Nannospalax > Nannospalax galili. The sequence continues at coordinate 68,929 of NW_008343671.1, read as the reverse complement.
ATTTGGAGTTGACTTCTATACAGGATGATAGGAATGGATATAATTTCATTTTTGTTCATGAGGCAATCCAATTTTGCCAGTCACATTTGTTAAAGATATTGTCTTTCTTCCAAGTGTTTTCTTGGCACTTTTTCAAATAACAAGTTGCTGAAATTGCATGGACTTATGTTTGAGTATTCTAATATATTCCATTGGTCTATATGCCTGTTTTTGTGCCAATACAATGGTGTTTTATGTGGGGAGCTGCCTGCCGTCCCTGCAGACGCCATTACAAGATGGCGCTCACATCCGGTTCATGCTGAGCAGTAAATAAGTCAGTACGCATGCCCGAAGTAATTTTCCACCTTCTAGTCTCTGCCTACCTTGTGGCGTGATATGGGCTGATGAGTTTGCGACCAATCAAGAGTTGCCACGTCCAAGACGGGCTTACTAACCTATATAAGGGCTGGGTTTCCGACATTCGGGGTCTTCGCCCTGTAAGCTTATGCTCTCCCTCTCAAGATGCATTAAAGCTTTTCTGCAGAAGGATCCTGAGTGTGCCGCATCGTTCTTGCTGGCGAGACGATAGCGCGGGACACCTAAACATTTAGATTAGTTAATAATGTTGAAAATTCAGATTTCCTATAAAAATCCAGATTTCTTTTGCAAAGTAGAGCCACATTCCTGGGTGGCCACAAGGTCAGAGGTTGAGTGAAGATGTTGTCCCAAGCCTGATTTAACCTCTGGGAACCAGGAAACACCACAAAAGGAGGGCCACAGCTCCCTGTTAGTCTAACCCCACACTGAGAAGTTCCAACAGACACCCCAGCTGTCTATACTAGCCAGACAGAAATATAGTATAGGCCATAAGACTTAATAGCCACTGTAGCCCAGGCTCGCCTCAGTCATTGGGTCTTCTTGCCTCAATTTCTAGAGTACTGAGATTATAGATATAGGCCAACATGCCAAGTAAAATTAAGTTTAAAATGATACTTTAGGGACCGCGGAGATGGCTCAGCAGTTAAGAGCACTGGTTGCTCTTGCAGAGAACCTGAGTTCAGTTTCCAGCACCCACCTGGTGGCTCGCAACCGTCCATAACTCAAGTTCCAGGGGATCTGATGCCGTCTTCTTGCCTCCAGGAGGAGTTCATGCACTTGGTACACTTACATGCAGGCAAAACACTCATTTAAAAACATTTTTTAGACAGACTCTCCCAACTGGCCTGGAAATCACTATGTAGACCAGGCTGATCTCAATCTCACAGAGATCTGCCTGCCTCTGCCTCCCAAGTGCTGGGGTGAAAGATGTGGGCCACCACATCCAACTAACTCATAATTTTTTTTAATTTTTTGGTCTTTTTGAGACAGGGTCTCCCTGTAGCCCCAGCTGTCTTGGAACTCATTATGTAGACCAGGCTGGCCTTGAACTCACAGAGATCTTTAAATGATATACTTTATAGAATCCAATATATCTGAAATCCGATTTCAATGTGTAACTAAAATGGAAATTTTATAAGTGTGAATACATGTGTATGCACATGTGTCAGGTGTCTTCTATCACTCTCCACCTTTTTAACTTTTTTTAAAATTTTATGTATTGTTTTTTACTTTATGTGTATTGCCTGCATGTAAGTAAGTGCACCCATGTCGTGCAATGCCCTCAGAGGTCAGAAGAGGCTGTCAGATCCTCTGGGACTGGAGTTACAGACGGTTGTTAAGCTGCCATGTGGGTGCTGGCATTCGAACCCGGGTCTTCTGCAAGAACAACCAGTGTTAATCTCTGAGCCATCTCTCCAGCCCCTCTCTACCTTTTTTTTTTAATCTCTCCCTAAACCTGGAGCTAATCCACTCAGCTAAGCTGATGAGCCAGTGAGCTCCAAGGATCCACCCATCTCTGCTCCCACCATTCCCCACCCCACCCACAGCACCAGAATTGCAGGTGTAAGTCACCAGTGTACTGGGGATCTGAACCCAAGTCCTCATGCTTGCCTGGAAAACACTTTATTGACTGAGCCATCGCCTCAGTTCCCCAAGATACAAATTATTAAAGCAGTTTACATTATTTTTCTCTGGTACCAAGTCTTCAAAATCTAGCACATGATTTAGTGCTTTGAGAACAGCTCAGTGAAAAAAAGCTTTATTGGAAGCACTCAGTAGGCACTTGTGACAGTGGACACCACAGTCAGCCCTTGAGACCACACCCCCACCTCAGCAGGCAGCTCTAAGGAAGAGGGCCAAACAGTTGCTAGCCAAGGGCTGGGCCATACAGAGGGGCTCTCGGGAACACAAGCTCCCACTACATGATTTAAGTCCTCTGGCCCCTTGGAGACCTCCCCAGGAGTGGAGGGCCTTCACCAAAGGAGTGAAAGTCACGAAAAGAGGGTGCCTGCAGCCAGGGCTAGGAGTAGCACTGGCTCCTTTTTGAAATTTTTTTTTTAATTTATGTTTTTTATATGTGTGTGTGTGTGTGTGTGTGTGTGTGTGTGTTTTATCTGCATGTATGTAAGTGCACCTGTGACACGCAATGCCCATGGAGGCCAGAAGAAGGTGTTGGATCCCCTGGAACTGTAGTTACAGACAGTTGTTAGCCACCATGTGGGTACTGGGAACTGAACCCAGGTCCTCTACAAGAGCAGCCAGTGCTCTTAACTGCTGAGCCATCTCTCCAGCCCTGATTCTGTGAATGGTTTTTCTTTATTCTTTTTTGTGTGTGTATGAGTATTTTACCTTCATGTATGTAAGTGCACTATATGTGTGCAGTGCCTGTGGAGGCCATGTGAGGGCATCAGATCCTCTAGAACTGGAGTTAGTTGTTAGCTACTATATGGTTGCTGGGAACCAAACCTCAGTCCTCTGCAAGGACAGTCATGGTTCTTAACTACTGAGCCACCTCTCCAGCCCCTTTTCTTTATTCTTTGACAATCTGACTGTCCTTTATATGTGGCAAGTGCTTCTACTTTGCCTCAGTTCTCATCAACCCTTCTATCCCCACCTTGAAGCCATTTCCGACTATGTTTGGGACATCTTAGCCAGAAATATAAAAGCAAACCATCCCTGTGCCTCCATTTCCCTCTGCAATTGATGTATGAAAAGCCTGCATCTTCGGCAAAAGTTGAGGAACAATTTTTTTGTGTGACAGTGAAGAATATTCCAAAGTTGTTAATGTGCAAAGCAGGGATGTCGATGCCAGATGTCCATCTGCCTGGACCTTACTTGCATTTTAAATTTTGATCCTTTAAACCAAAAACTCATTCTAAGCTATTTGTGTTCTTACTATTCAGGTAAAACGAGAAGGTTACTGGACATTCGAAATGCAGTGCTAGAAGCTGCTAAGGCAGTATTGCAGAACAGTCCCCACAGTTTCCACCAGAGGGCGCCTAAAGCATAGGTAAAGAGACCCACAACTGCATTATTAAGGCTAGCCTGCCTCTCTCCTACCCTGGAACAGACCAGCTGAGCGGTGGTCTCCTCTAAGTCCCCAAGTCTCCCCTAAGGGACAAGGGGAAAGTGAGATCATCTGGCAGAAGCTTGGACTTAGATCCAAGTCCTTTGCTCTGATCTAAGTCCTGTCACCAACTGCCTAGGCCACCCTGAGCCACTTGCCCCCTCCCAGAACTCCAAGATGGGAACTGAGATCACAGAACATGTCCAGAAGATGAGATGAGATAAGCCAGTACAGGAGTGATGAAGAAAGCCAGCCAGAGGAGGAGGCGACCTTACGGCAGGGAGACGCCGTCTCTGACCCTCTGCCTTCTTCCTGCTCCTACTGAAGTGACTGTGGATGTAACAGGTACATCTGTGGATGGAAGGTACAGAGAGATTCCCTCCTCTTCTGAAGAAAAGAAACATCATTCCTTTCTGTTGGTCGTTCTCAATCCCCTCACACCCAGCCACGGTGCTGACCCTCACTGCCTCCATGATGTGTGACTCAGTTGCCCCATTTCACTGAACTGAAGAGATGGTAGGTAACAAGGCCAGGTCAAAGATCTCATAGGTGGCAGAGCCCAGATAGTGACTCAGAGCTTCTGCTTCCTTCCCAGGACTCACCCTGCTGGGCTGACTTGAGTCACATGTCCTTATCCAACAATGCCAGAATCTATCTTCTTTGAACCTTACCTCCACCAAGGTCCTTTGTTGCTCCCCACCAAAATAAAAGTCTTCAGTGGAACCCACTGTTCCTGAGATCAAGCACAGCTTTCTCAGCTCAGCATTCTGGGCCTCACCCAGACGTCTACAGAATAAGATTGAGGTTCTGGAAGATATGTATATTTGGACTTTTTGAGGCAGGGTCTCCCTGTAGCCCCAGCTTTCCTGGAACTCACTATATAGACCAGGCTGGCCTTGAACTCACAGAGATCCACCTGCCTCTGCCTCCCAAGTGCAGGGATTAAAGGTGTGTGTGCCACCACGCTCGGCATGGAAAATATTTTTTAATGGCTCCAGTTCGCTTCGGGATCCAAGATGACTGATGAACACAGCCCTTGTGTGTGCGTTCCCGCCAGCAGAAAAGAGGGGTGAAGAAACAGTGTTGCTGTAGGAACACTTTCTAGAAGCTGTATGTCCAAAACAGCTACCTACAGAGAGGGCAGAAAACTGTCTTTATTCCAGGTATCTATGTCCCAACTGTAAAACAACATTGTAATTATAGGTGCTGGGGTCACTCAGTCATCAGAGTCCATCATGCACACTGACTGCCCCCTTGTTTGTTGTTGCTGCTGTTGTTGCAGTGCACCAGATGTCCCGGGACATGCTCTACCCTATGCCTAAGAGGGCTGGGTCACCCCAGATGTCTTGTGGATGTTTGCAGCAGAACTAAACAAATGAAATTGACTGTTCTGGGGCCCTTATATTGTTTTCCCAACTACACTGGAAAGCATTTGGGAGTCATCTTACATGTCTTTGTGCCCTGTGCTTTCCTCCTCCCTAAGGCCCAGGCACCAGAGAGAGGACACGCCTGTGGTTGCTGTGGGACCTAGTCCTGCTCTCTCTAAGGTCACTTCACAGGGAGATACAGCCACTCATCTTACAAAGTTACTACATACCCAAAGCGCCCATCAGAAGGTGATAATATCATTAAGAAAAAAATGCATTTACAGTGGTTAAGAGCACTGGCTGCTCTTCCAGAGGACCTGGGTTCGATTCCCAGCACCCACATGGTGGCTAACAACCAACCGTATCTCCAGTTCCAAAGGATCCGCCGACACCCTCTTCTGATCTCTATAGGCATTGCATGACACTGGTGCACCTACCTACATGCAGGCACTCATACACATAAAATAAACATAATAAGCTGGGCACCGTGGTGCACACCTTTAATCCCAACACTCCGGAGGCAGATCTCTGTGAGCTGGAGGCCAGCCTGGTCTCCATAGCAAATCCAGGCCAGCTGGGGCTATAGGGAGACCCTGTCTCAAAAAGACCCCCCCAAAAAAACCATAATAAATGAAAAGTTTTTTAATTGCATTTAGCGTACCTAGCCTGTAGAGAATCATAACTCAGCAAAAGTGCTCTGTGAAGTGAGGACTGTCCCCTAGGATCACCAGCTCATGGGGTGACTCAAAGCCCAGATGAGCAGCACCCAGAATGGTTTCTCCTAAATGCATGCAGCCTCAAATCGTAACGTCAAAAACTTGTTAGTCAAACCATGAGGGACCATCTTCACTTTTAAAGGTCAGTGCATTGTTTCTGGTAAGCTTGAGCAAATTGGTCTATCTCCCCCAAAAGAAGGAGCTAAAGAGGACTAAGGTGCAGAAAGAAGGCTGGGCATGATGGTGCATGCCCATAATCCCAGCACTCAGGGGACAGGGGAAAGATTGCCAAAACTATAAGACGAGGCAGCTTTACATAGTGAGTTCCAGGTCAGCCAGGGCTACATAACAAGAGACTCTGAGAAAAATAAAATAACAACAAAAAATAAAAAGCAAGTGGCCATCAGCATGGAAATTATTCTTTTTTATGGGTCTAAGAATCAAACCCGTGTGCTGTGCATGCGAGGTCAGCACTTTACTACTGAATATTTCTGGCATTTGTGGGGGAGGGGGGATTTGGTTTGGTTTGTTCTGGGTGGTTGGTTTGGTTTGGTTTGGTTTATTTGTTTGTTGTTGCTGCTGTTGTTTTTGAGACAGGGTCTCATCATAGAGCCCTGTCTAGCCTTGAAATCACTGTGTAGACGAGGCTGGCCTTGAACTCGGAGATCTAATTGCCTCTGCCTCCTTAATGCTAGGATGGTATACCACCACACCTGGTTTATGCGGTGCTCAGGATTTAATCCAGGGCTTTGTGTATGCAAGGTAAGTACTCTGCCACCTGAGCTACACGCCCAGAGCCTTTGTTTTGTTTGGAGAGGGTCTCATTTGCAATCTCCATGCCTGAGTCTCCCAAGTAGACAGGATTATAGGCTCTATATTTAGCAGTTTTATTTTATTTCATTTATTTTTTTAAGTTTTTTTATTTATTATTTTTATTTTATGTGTATGAGTGTATTGCCTGCATGTATGTGAGTGCACCCATGTCATGCAATGCCTCGGAGGTCAGAAGAGGGCTTTGGATTCCCCTGGACAGTTTGTAGCTGCCATATGGGTGCTGGGAATCAAACTCGGGTCCTCTGCAAGAGCAGTCAGTGCTCTTAACTGCTGAGCCATCTCCCCAGCCCCATCATTTATTTATTTTTACTGGATGTATATGGGTATTTTGCTTGTGTGTATGTAAAGTACACCCATGCATGCAATGCCCATGGAGGCCAGAAGAGGGCATCAGATCCCCTGGAACTGGAGTTACAGTCCATAGTTACTATGTGGGTGCTGGGAACCAAACCCAGGTCCTCTGCAAGAGCAGCCACTGCTCTTAACCACTGAGCCATTTCTCTAACCCCTATATTTAGTTTTATTGACCACCTCCTATGTGCTAGCTCACTGTGAGACACTGAAGTTGCTGAGAACCAGGCACAGGAGAGTAGCCCCTGAGCCATGGAGCTTGGGAGTATGGAGGACAGCTGATATCAGTAAGATACCTCTTCAGAAGACTGCAGAATGACCTGCAAGGATGACACATAGGAGAAGCGAAAAGCTAATATATTATAGAAATAATACCCCATGGGTGGGCAGAGGCCCAGCCAGCACAGAGGTAGAGGTTTGGTTTGGTTTTAGTTTTTTTTTTGACACAGCGTCTGGCTATATAGCTATATACAGTGAGTTCTTGATTTGGGTTTTTGAAAATACACTGATTTTTGTTTGTTTTTGGTTTTGGTTTTTAGGGCCATGAAATGACGCTATATGACACAGTAATGGAGGCTACATGTAGACCCATCTGCTGGAACAAGTGCTATACTCTCTAGGGGGAGATGGGGTAGGGGGTGTGATCTGGAGAGGAAGGGGTGTGTGGGAACCCTTGGAAACTTTCACTCAATTTCACTGTTGGGGATGGGGGGGTGTCCGGACATGGTGCATGCCTTTAATCCTAGTACTTGGGAGGCAGAAGCAGACAGATCTCCTGTGAGTTCAAGGCTAGCCTGGTCTACATAATGAGTTCTGGGCCAGCCATGACTGCATAGTGAACCCCTGTCTCAAAAAACTGGGAGAGGGGGACAGTGGGTGGGGGTTGGTAGAGTGTAAGTGGGAAACCCTGAGACATCCTGATGTCAAAGCAAGTCATGGATCATGCCTATCATCCCAGCACTCAGAAGGTGGAGGCAGGAAGAGCAGGAGTTCAGACATCCTTAATTACATAGAGTTTGAGGCCAGCCTGGGCTACACAAACCCTGTCTCAGAAATAAAAAGCACTCTATGGTAAGGAACCCCAGGACTCTTCTGTAACACAGGAAAGGTCCTGTCCCAGGCATGATACTCAGGAAACGGGAAGCTGAGCATTTCTCATAGGATATCTAAGCAGGAGGTACAGCTAAGGGGTAGAATGCTTACTTCACACAAGATGCCTCAGTAAGAAAAAAGCAAAAGGCCCTGGAGTTAGCCAAGGCTGGCCCACACCCACCAAGTCATGTTCAGAGTAGCTGTGCTATGACTGACAGGTCCCAAGAATCTCAAGGGTAGAACTGGAAAAGAACAGGTGCTGAAAAGAGGGATGTGGCAGGAGGGGAGGAGGATGTGAACTAAAAGAAAGGGGAGGGATGCGAGAGCTACAGAGCGACTACAGCTGCCACTACACTGCACAGAGTAAGGGGAGGCCCAATGCAGCGACTGCCCAGGACCACCATGCTGATCCCTTTCCTTTTCTCCTCTTGCTCCCAGTGGTACTTGGAGTAGATGTCAAAGCAGGACATGTAACAATACATGGTGTACTGCCCTTTGTGAGAGGTAAACATTAAGTGTATACATGTGTGAACCTGAGGAACTGTATACACAGATACCACCAGAGGCAATTCACAAAACAGTTCCCTATTGTCTCCTGCAAGAGAAACCAGGTGACTAGGATTGCCAGGGCCCTCTTAGGCTCTTAAACTGAATATAACATGCCTATATTACCCACTCAAAAACAGAAAGCTTTTTTTTTTCAATGTAGTTTATATGTGATTTTTTTTAACTGCCCAAAGGACGTTGGTGTCCAGACAGAAAGTTATGTGACCTTGTGGCTGTAACCTGCTGCTCAGGATCATGTAGACTATATAAGGTGTTCACTACAAGCCTGCCAGGAGACAAACACAGCTATCCCTCTTCTCTGAGACTGATTGATTACAAGACTGCCTGGATACCAGAATCCTCAGATACTCAAGTTTCTTAAATAAAATGGTGTGGGATTTGCGCTGAGCCTGCCTTCGCTCTCCTGTAACTTTGTTTCTATTTGTTTTGGTTTGTTGTTGTTGTTGTTGTTGTTGTTGTTGTTATTGTTGTTATTGTTGTTTGAGACCCGAATCTGGCTATATAGCCCAGGCTAGCATTGAACTCACAGTCTTCCTGCCTCAGCCTCCCAAGAGCTGTCCACCACAGCCAAGCTCTTCTGTATGCTTTAGGTCAGCTCTAGTTTACTTTTTTTTTTCTTTTGGTTTTCGTGAGACAGGGTCTTCCTGTAGCTCCAGTTGGCCTGGAACCTGCTATGTAGACCAGGCTGGCCTTGAACTCACAGAGATTTGCCTGCCTCTGCCTCCCAAGCTCTGAGAACAAAGGCATGCACCACCACACCTGGCTTAGTTTACTCCTTCTAATACCTAATAGCATGTAAACGGGACATCATGTTAAATCATATTGCTTAAGTAGTAAGGGTAAAATCTGTATGTTTGTAAGTGGACCTGTGTCATCCAGTGCCCACAGGTACCCTGGAACTGAACCCAGGTTCTCTGCAAGAGCCATCTCTCCAGCCCTTCTTGAAATATTTTCTATCCATGGTTAGTTGAATCATCAGATGTAGAACATATGGGGGCCAGCTTCTTCTTTTTTTTCAGACAGGATATCACTGTAGCCCCAGCTGGCCTAGAACTCGCTGTGTAGACCAGACTAGCCTCTGCCTCCTGAGTTCTGGGATTAAAAGCATGTGCCACCATACCTTGCAGGGCCAGCTGTAGTTTAGAAATTTTACTGCGGCTGGAGAGATGGCTCAGCGGTTAAGAACACTTGTTGTTCTTGCAGAAGACCTGGGTTGGAATCCCAGCACCCACATGGCAGCTAACAACTGTCCATAACTCCAGTTCCAAGGCATCTGATGGCTTCTTCTGTCCTCCACGGGCATTGCACGACACGGGTGCACTTACCTACATGCAGGCATAAAACTCATACACATAAAATAAAAATAATGAATAAAATTTTAAGAAATAAAATAATAAATTTTACTTTTCATTCTTCCAAGTTTCCTCATCTTGAATTTCTGATCCCCTACCTCTACCTCCTGGGTGCTAGGGGTTACAGGCCTGTGTCACCATGCCTGGATTATGTGGTACTCTGGACTGAACCTAGGATTTCATGCATGCTAGGCAAGCAGTCTCCCAACTGAACTATGTAAGCAGCCCCCTGCATTTGCTTTACAAAAAAATTTCTTTTAGTACTTGGGATGGAACCGAGGGTCTTGTGCATGCTAGACAAAGGCTTTACCTCTGAGCTATACCCCCATCGCTTGTATGTTAATGGTAAAGGAAGGTGTTCCCTGAGTGGTAGGTGGCCTTGCCCTGTAGTAGATGTACATGGGAGCAGGTAGGGGTTCAGGGTAGCAATAACACTCCCTGAGCTACATGGTCTTCCCCTCAGCAAACACCCAGGATGTGGAAATCTCTAAGGCCTTATACAGGGAGGGTGCTCCCAACCCACCCATTGCTTTCTGATCAGGGCCTGATAAAACAGGTGGCTGGCTTCAAGAGCCTGGGTGGGGCACAACTGAAAATATTGACTTGGGACACCAGTAGACAAGAGGTTCCTCTCTCAGTGTGCTGATTGCCTAGGGCTCTGATCCTATCCTCCTGTTTCCTGGACCCGCTTTACATGGGCAATAAAAATGAATTTACTACTACAAGTGGTAGTACATACCTGTCACCCCAGCCAAGGCACGAGGATGAATTTAAGACCAGCCTGTGCTACAGTAAGACCCTGTCTCAAAAAAAGAGAGAATAAAGACTGGAGAGATGACTCAGCAATTAAGAGCACTGACTGTTCTTGCAGAAGACCCAGGTTCCATTCCCAGCACCCACATGGCCACTAACAACCATCCATAACTCCAGTTCCAGGGGATCCAACACCCTCTTCTGACCTCTGCAGACATTGCACAACGTGGGTGCACTTACATACATGCAGGTGTTATAGTCATACACATAAAATAAAATATTTTTTAAGCGGGAATAAGAGGGCCAGGGAGATGTATCAGCTGATAAAGGCACCTGACACCAAGCCTGATGATGATGACCTACATGATGGAAAATGAGAACCAACTCCTACAAATTGTCCTTTGACCTCCACATGTTCCTGTCCACACACAATATATAAATACGATAATAAGTAAAATGAAATTTTTAAAAAATATGTTCAAATAGGCACAGTAAAGATGGTCTCTTAATCTTAAAAAGTGGAAAAGCTGCTGCTCTAGGTGGTGGTACTGTGGTTTTGTCCCCAGTTATAACCAACCTGCCAGGCAGGAAGAATATGCTAGAGACACTTGTGTCCCTCACTTTGGTTATAGTCTGTAACCAAATGTACTCCCAGAAACTGGAATTCCCCAGGAATCTCATGCTGGGAGAAGAAAAAGGCTAAAACATGGGCCGGCCAGAGGGGGGTCTTGTCTCCCTGAGAGTTATCACTTGTCACGCCACTTGCAGGAGAAACTGGAGCCGAGACGGTGATGGATCAGTCATTGGCAAGATCACACCTTGATCAGGACTGCTTAGCTATACAGAACTCTGGAAGTCTACTTAAATCTAAACTTGATGCCAGAACACCAAGGATAGACTTGAAGGGTCACTGGACCTCTTTGTCCTGCTTCCCAATGTGTTCATGTGAAATAAATCTCCTTTTTCTGTTTTTTACCATTGTTGGTTTGTTTAATTGGCTTGTTAAGGATAGGTGGCCAAATCTGACTTATTAGGGCTGTCAGGAGCCCAGGCTCTGTCAATTACTCCAAGAAACAGGATAATGATTGCAGTAATGACTGAACTCTTAACTGTGACAGTGCATGAATCCTTGGCCCTAGCTGGGGACTGGGTAGGAGGCTGGGAAGGGCAATAATGGCCTATCTGAAAGCCCAGGTCCACGCTAGGTATCTAGGGAGGTTAGTTTACAAGACTGAGCAGCAGGGGCCCAGAAGCTGAGTGTCCAGGACAAGCCTGGAGCTGTAGCCCACGGCAGGGCCACATGTGAGCTTCCTTGTGCCAGGCTGTTCCCACTCTCTGTCTCTCTGTATTTGCATATTCTCCATTGGTTTTCAGCAAATTGGAAACAGGCTAAGCCTCAGCTCAGTGGTGCTAAAGTGCAGTGCATACACAGCCCAGCACTACGTGGACCCCACGGCTGCCTGAAATGCCACACTGTCAGCAGCAGCAGTGAGTGTGTTGAGATGCTTCATCCTGCTATTTCCTAAACCCCTTCACACACTTTAAGGAACCTGTATACACCCATGGGCACACAACCCCTTCACACACTTCAAGGAACCTGCACACACCCATAAGCACATGGTCCGCCCTCTGCATGCAAACACAGGCTGCGCACACACCCTATCAAACACCACATTAAAAGGGGGAGAAAGGGGTAGTGGGAAGCAATCAAGATGGGTGTGACTGAGTGGAGTGGGAACAAGCCCATGTATCAGTGCCAAGTCCAGTCCTAAACTACCCTGGCATCTAGAAATTGTGGGCACAACACACCATCACTAAAAATAGACTCTGGCCATCTGGAGAGATGGGAAACCAGACCTCGTAGATCCCTGGCAAGGAAAAGAAAGCAAAGACATCTGGCCATAACGAAGTCATGTGCCTGGCCAAAGACAGGCTTGAGAACTGGACAGTCCTGGCTTCCAGGCCTAGCTCAGTCACTTTCTACATGAGCCAATGACTTGGCCTCTCTGACCCTGGCTTTCCTTATCTGGTAGTAGTCCTGATGCCGAGGTATGAGGGGAGTAGACCGACCCTCTCTGATAAGACCACAGAAACCTGATTCTACCTTGGCAAGTGTGCTACAAAATGGAAATGAACCTGGGTATCTGATACCCTGCTATAAACTGTAAAGCACTGTGCATAGGTAAAGGACCGTGGTCCATAACGACCAGAACATCAGCCAGCTTTTCTGGGAAGAGCCTGGAGGGGCCGGACTTTCCTGCCCTGCACACCCGGATTGCTAAGCCTCACTCAGCTTGTGTATCCCAGGAAGGAGCTTCCTGCCCATCTCTGAGTAGCCGGGATTACAGGCCTGCACCACCAGGCCCAGCTAATTGCCTTCCTTTTTCTTATGCACTTTTTCTTTCACTCATAGAGCAGTTATTAGCTAGCCAGTTTTCATTGTGGCATCTGGATAGCCAAGAGTAAATGACAAGCAAAGCTCCTAATATCAAAAACAAGGAACAAATGAATAAATAAGACTAATTCCAGGTACTGACCATCACGATGGAGAAAGGGATAAGAGGTGTGCATTCTTTTCAGATCAGGTCAGGGAAAGACCCATGAAGGTATGATATTGGTCTAACATGATTGAAATTGCTGAAAAGCAAGCATGTGAATAAAAGAAGTCATTCTAGGCATAAGCAAGAGCTCATGCAAAGGCTCTGCAGTACAAACTAGCTGGGCATATATGAGTCACCAAAAGGGGTCTTGAGTGGCTGAAGACAGTGAGCTACCAGGACAGAGGGAGAGGAAATAATTAGAGAGCCAGGCAGAGGATGATGCAGGCCTGGGCACAGGACTTTATTCTCTAATCATCCTTTATAAATTTGTAAGGACATACTATCTTAGTTTCCTTTACTGTTGCTGTGATAAAATACCCTAAGCAAGCAACTTAAGGAAGAAAGGGCCCACTGCCTGGCTCTCAGCTAGTCACATTACATCCACGGTCAAGAGCAGAGATTAATTAATGCACGCACACCTGTGTTTAGCTTTCTCCTTTTCGTTCAGTTCAGGATCCAGCCCATTAAACAGTGCTGCCCACATTCAGGGTGGGTCTCACCACCTCAATTAGCCCACTTAAAATGATCCCTCACAGTTCACAGGCCAACCTAATCTAGAAACCCTCCCATTGAGACTCCCTTCTCAGATGATTCTAGATTGTGTCACATTGACAATAAAACCAAATATCAGGGGCTGGAGAGATGGTTCAGTGATTAAGAGCACTGGCTGCTCTTGCAGAGACTCTGGGTTCAATTCCCAGCACCCATATGGCAACTAACAACTGCCTGTAACTCCAGTTCCAGAGGATCCAATGCCCTCTTCTGACCTCCTCGGCATTGCATACTTTTGTCATAATATGTATATGAAAAAACAAGTAAATGTAGGGTTTGGTAATAATAGTCACAGCTTCGAGGGTCTTATTCCCCACCGAGGGGGGTGCGCTGCTGCTTTACAAAGCGATTTTCCTCCGTTTTTTGTTGTTGTTGTTGTTGTTGTTATTGGTTAAATTGTTTTTCATTCAAGCTAGTTGACTGCTCCTCTCAGGAAGTTCATTTGAAGATTGTCTTGACATAAAATGACACGAAGGAGAAGCAAAGTTAGACTGTTCTGCGTTTTGGAAATAGTCATAGGGGAAGCAAAGGAAGAAACTTATCACCATCTCATGTTTATGCTTCTCCCAAATGAAATAGTAGTTAACCATAAAAGGCTGGGATTAGGAACACTGCTGTCACTCAGGTAAGAAGAATAACATTCTGAAGAGGGAGCTTTGATCTGTATTCAACAGTGACAACCAAGGAAATCTGGCAGCTTTATTTAAACCTAGGAGAGAATAGAGTGGTTCTGGGTCTGGGGAGATTGCTCAGTGGGTAAAGCACTTGCCAAGCAAGCCTGAGGATCTGAGTTTGAGTTTTCACAACCCACATAAAGCCGGATGTAATCGTGCACATCTGTAATCCCAGTGCTTGCACAGGGAGGTAGGGGGTGGAGAGAGGAGAGTTCCCCGAAGCTCCTGAACCACCTAGCTGGGCATACGCAGTGAAAGAAAACAAGAGACCCTGATTTCAAATGGGGTAGAAGGCAAGGACCAATACCCGAGGGTGTCTGAGATTCCCCAGGAGCTGGAGTCAGAGGCAGCCATGAGCTGCCTGATGTGTTTTCTAGGAATTGAACTCAGATCCTCTGGAAGGGCAACACGTGTTCTTAACTACTGAGCCAATTTTCCAGCCCTACATATTTGATTTTTGAATTAAATTTTGGATCATTCAGAAACCTATTATGTTGCCAAATTTTTCATACCCTGCCCCACATTGTTATTTGACCCACAGTTTAATAAACTGTAGCCTAGTGGATTAGGAAGCCCCGAAACATGTTTGTGGCCTTCAGAAAACATGGGGAGCCTGCATGCAGTCCACAAACACACAATATGCGTAGGAACCCAAGTTTGGCTACAGACCCTAGTGCCACAGATTTCCAAAGTTCCGATGACAAAGTCTTCCTAAAATAGACTTATTAAAGTCAATGAGCTTTCTGGAAGTCTTGACTCTACGGCCTTGCCCAGCTATGGCCGTTCTAGAGAAATCGTGCTACCCAGTGGAAGGCTGGTAGACAATCCTGGCTAAGTCTTTTTGTTTGGAGTTTTTTTTCCTCTCTCTCCTTTTCTTTCCCATTTGGCTTTTCCACAGCGACAAAGTCTTCCTAAAATAGACTTATTAAAGTCAATGAGCTTTCTGGAAGTCTTGACTCTACGGCCTTGCCCAGCTATGGCCGTTCTAGAGAAATCGTGCTACCCAGTGGAAGGCTGGTAGACAATCCTGGCTAAGTCTTTTTGTTTGGAGTTTTTTTTCCTCTCTCTCCTTTTCTTTCCCATTTGGCTTTTCCACAGCATACATTGCGATGTTTAATATTTTACTCCTTTTCTTCCTTAAGTGCTATACCTTTATATTTGGGAAGTCATATTCCCGTTCAGTTGTGAATTCCCCTCTCCAAATTGTCACTTCCTTTCACAGTTTGCGCACATGCTCACAAGCTATGAAGGGAGGTCATAGACGGTTGGCAAGGGGGACAATGTTCAGTCCCCTTTGGCCTGGTCATAGGAGGAGAGAGGATAGCGCAGCTTGGAAGGAGCAGCTGTTGGATCGAGTTTGTCGAGTAGACATAAGCAGCCTCCCCCCAAGAGTACAAGGAGGTGACTCTTTGGGGTGACTGACTCTTAGTTTCACTCAACGGCGAAAGTTCAAAGTCTCAGCACAAAATCAAGGCCAGGAAACTTTTCAAAGCCTTCGTCCTATTAAAGACTGTTTACCCAAGTTGGCAGGTAAAATTATGGCAGAAGATGAAAATATGGAGGTAGCAAATGAAAGAATTAGTGTCCTGTTCAAATTAGATTTGCCATTCCAGTCAAGCAGAGAAACTTTTGCCTATTGGGGCTATGGAGGGCCCCTTCAGCTGTCTACGGCCAAGGACTCAAACAGGGCTGAGAAGCAGCAAATTCTTGCCAGATTTCAGCAAGGGCCCTCATCCACTCCTGCTTCCAAATTCTGCTCAAGCCAGAAGAGTCCAGGAAAGTGCAGGCTCCATAGAGCCATTGTGTTTGAACTGCTTTCATTGCTCTTGTTTATTTATTTTTCTTGGTATGTCTCTGGTCTCAATCTGGTTTGTCAAGCAACCTCAGGTTTTGGCTCCTGGGATGGCTTTGCTTTTTAAATAGCGAGAAAATGGGCAGGAATTACAGAAAAGGAAGGCATGTAGGAAACAGCTATGTCACTCTACTTCCAGTGGCCTCTGAAGGGAATCGAATCGGTACTGAGGACTGGGCCGCTCTCCATGACTCATTAAGCTGCCATTTTCAGCACTTTTACTTCGTGCTGTACAAATGATAGAATCCGGTTACAATCTATACTAAGTTTAGGTTCTTTTCTATCTGAAAAGCTTTGTGGGACCAGCACCCAGCAGTACGTATAGATATCATTTGAAACACTGGACAGTCATAATGGAGCCAAATTTGATAAGCCACTCAGGCATGACCCAGCAGCCCAGCCCGTTAGGTCGAGATGCACAATTAATTGCTACTCTTTTATTTATTATCTTTAATCCCTCATTGGATACAGTTGACTTGCTTTCCTGGGATGAGGCCAGAGCATAGGCAGGAATGAATAATTTTTAAATTATGAAGTAATTTCTTTGTTACAAAGCTGGGCTCAGATGTAAAGGCTAATCATTTCCTTCTCTCAGGACAATGCCCTTTAGAACTAAAAAAGACATTCGTTTTTCCCTCTTCCAGTCATAGTGAGGGAAGGTCAGACATGACTAGTCCTGGAGGTCTCTGTTGTCATTTTTGCCCTCACTAAGGACCTGGTCTATTTCCCCCAGAAACTGTTTATTGTACCCCAAAGCGTTCTTAAAGTGTTTACCGTTCAGTAAAACTGCATTCCACCACACTGACCAACCTTATCGGGAGGCAATGGTAGGTGGATTTTTGTGTTTGAGGCCAGCCTCGTCTACATGGAGAGTTCCAGACCAGCCAGAGGTACATAGTGAGAGCTTGTCTCAAGAAACCAAAGAAGATGTATCTACACTCTCCTTTCCACAGTCAGATCTGCCGTGGTGCTGACTTAGTTTATTCTTTGCTGTTCCCTTCACCAGGTTCTCTACCTGTCAGGAGACAAGGACTTCCTCTCTTTCACCTGTCTGTGGGGTTGGGTAGAGCCAGGCTGAATGAATCAACAGGCTTGGATTTCAGAGCTGCTAGGAAACCATTTTCCTTCCTGCTTGTTCAACAGGTTCCTCCATCAGCCAGGTGTTGCCAAAAATGCCACTCCTGGGAATTCCACTCATTGACTTGTTCCTAGTGAAGTGCATGGAGCATTCTTGTGGCCACATAGTGCTGCACGTTTTACCAGTCTTTTGCAATAGGACCTGAGTAAGTTCATGGGATCCTGTCCTGAGAGGAGGCTGTGTGAGGAAGCAGAAGTGAGCAGAGGGAGAGCAGCCAGTGTGGGGAGGGGCTCACCCTGGGGAGACCCAGACCCAGGGCACACTGCTGACCGCTCCACCACAGGGAACAGTGACATGTTGGCAGAAAGGCCTGGCTAAGGTTGAAACATGGATGTGTCTCAAGGTGCCTTTTTTCCAAAAAGCCAATTTCCTAATTGTGCAAGAAATTGATCTTCTTGTAGAAAACCTCATGCCTCTCTGCTTCCTGACAGTGAACACAATGTGGTCAGCTACCTTCCCCTCCATGCCTTCCCTACCACGATGGACTGCACCATCCAGTGGATGCTGGGTGAGGAACATCCATGTGCACGTTTGCAACTAGAGAGGACTTCAGAAGTTGCTGACTGGCCCACGGTAAGAAGTAGACCCAATGAGTCAGAAAGCCATGAAGGAACTCTATGAGCCCAAGACCCCAACTGGCAGCCAAGCCACAAGCTCCTGCAGCCTTCACAACCTGCACTTTCAAAGGAAGTACATGATGCAAATCTCAGCCTAGAAATGGTCCAGCAGGAAGGCAAGAGAGGTGAGCTCTCCAGGCTCAGGAGTGCGACTGTTTCTGGAATTCTACTGCCAGTGGACTATTCTGCTCAGCCTGAGCAGCCAGTTTGAGAAGGTATGACATTGTGTTTTGTGGACCAATTCGCTTTTTTACCAGAGAACCCATGTAAGGTTTTCATGGTGTTAGTACACTTGACAGACCAAGTGAAACGCCTTTGATCAGTTCTGCAGAAACATGAATAGCCATAAAAATATTCTACCCAAGGCCTGGAGAACTATTAAAAGAAAGTAAATTCACTCTATAGAAAGCCATGATTATTTTGGCAGCCATTATTTTGCCATTATGAAAGGTTATACCTCAAAAAGAATACTGATTTTCATAAAATATGTCAAGTGTAACTTCACAGATGCATAAAACTAAAAGACAAATCTTGGAGTAGAATGGCACTATCCTTTATTTAATATGCTGTATTACATGTCT
>NW_008343671.1:48546-50065 GCF_000622305.1 Nannospalax galili | reverse complement strand
TCCTAGTACCCACATGGCAGCTAACAACCACCTGTAACTCTAGTTCCAGGGGATCCAATGCCCTCTTCTGGGTTCCGCAGGCATTGTACAATACAGGTGGACTTACATACAAGCAAGGAAAACACTCATACACATAAAAGAAAAATAAATTGATTAAAAAATATTAAAAATATTTCTCCTTGGAATGTAGTGGTTTTAGGCTGGGACCTTTGGTACAAGCCATAAATGATGTGCTAAAAAGAGGGGTGGTGTGTCATGTCAGGTGGATCTTACGCATGTGGTGGTGGTCTATGGTTCCATGTCTCTGCCTAATGAGACCAACAGAGGAGACTTGGGTTGTTTCTCCCAGAGCTAAAGACCTTTCCCTTCCTGAATGGAAATCCTAAGGCCGTGCCCACTGTCCACGCTTCCTCTTTATCTCCCTATTTCTTTATATTACTTGAAGGTTTAAAATATGCCAGTGAGGAGGAGCACCTCTTGGCAAAACTGCTGCCACCCTCATTGTACTGTAGGCTTTAAGTGTGCCAGTAACACAACATCTCAAGCATTGCCCAGGGTTCTGGAGCAAAATGTCAGTGATCCCTGTGATCGTGCATGTGCCAGTTAAAGGGAGCCCTGTGTGTCTTATGAATCATGTCATCCACCACGCTACTGCCTATCCTGCCTACTCTCATTTGCTGTTCGGACCATCCTTGGGCTTTCTCAACCTTAATGGAGCTTTGCCATGACATATGTCACTCAACCAGTCCTTGGTTGAAATAATTAGTTAATCATTGTAATCTGATGACTTTAAATAGTGGTTTCTACTCTTATGGAAAGAAAGCTTCAGAAAGTTTTCAGAGAAAAGGAAAAGAAAAGCATATTTATGATGTACTCAAAAGGGGGAAATGTGCAATAAATTCATACTATATATTGAAGAAAGAAAGGAAGGGAGGGAGGGAAGGAGGGAAGGAGGGAAAGAAAGAAAAAAGAAAAAAGAAAGAAAGTCACTCTTTAAAGAGAGAATATGATACTCAGGATCTGCATACCTGGTTTCTCCCCAAGATTTACTGGATGAACTTGTTTCTCTATCCATCCTGGGGGGATTCTATCCCAGACCACATGTGAGGATCCCCTGGGTCACTTGTAAAATCAATCAACATCTCAGCACCATAGGGGGAAGAGTGGGAGGCTGCTTGGAGAGTCTGATGTTTGGAAGATGTGGTTTGGATGAGATTGAGAACACTGAGTCAGCCTGAGCTCTGGGAAGTCCATTCCCTCTTAATGGGCAGGGGCCCCACTCTCAATCAGGGCCAACAGTGGCTAGAGTCATTAAGTAAGTAACCAGTAGATGTTTGTGCAGCTCTTGGAGAAGGAAAGTTTTAAAGACCATTGGACCACATACCCTCTTCGTTTTGAAAAGTGGTTGTTCTTTGCTCATAATAACCACTTCCTTGGGGATTTCCTTCGACACCTGGGTGTAAAGAGTATGCATTTTTAAAGTTGTCCAAACGCCGATTTCTGCAGCAGACCATAACTA
>NW_008343671.1:44428-48248 GCF_000622305.1 Nannospalax galili | reverse complement strand
ATCTTAGGCGCCAGTGAGATATCCCAGCAGGTACAGGTTTGCTGCCAAGCTTGACGTCCTGAGTTCTGTCCCTGAAAGGAGAGAATTGATTCCTGCAAGTTGTCATCTGACATCCACAAGCACGTTATAGCATGTGCCCATGTGCACGCGCGTGCGCACATACACATACACACACACACACACACACACACACACATAAATAAATGTAAAAAAGATGAGGGAGCAAATCTTACAACACTGGTCATGAAGCAGGAATCTGGTACCCATTTTCTTAAGTTTTGGGGCTTGAGCTCAGAGTTCTGCCCATATTAGGCAAGCACTGTACCACTAGTTTCACCCCCAGGCCCTGCTTTTCCTTTTGGTTAAAAGGCTTTCTTAGCCAGGCGTGGGCAGAGGCAGGTGGATCTCTGAATTCAAGGCCAGCCTGGTTTGCATAGCAAGTTCCAGACAGATGGGGCTATAGGGAGACTCTGTCCCAAAAAAAAAAAAAAAAACCCAACAACTACAACAACAACAAAAATACCTTTCTTGTGCCCTCATTTACTTTTTCTTCTTCAAAGCTAGATCAGTAGTAAATTCAAGATTCTTCTGCCTTTAAGGTAATGAGCCCTAATCCCCTTCTGTGAAGATTCCTGACATGCTTTTTGGAGCAGGTGGAGAACAGGGGGAGTTGTTTGGCTATAATAAGAACACCTGGGTCAGAGGGAGGGAGGCCTCATGAGTCATGTGACTGTGATAAGAAATGGAGCCAGTGACCAAACATCTTCATGGATTGCCGCTGAAGGCAAGAGGAGGATTCAGTGGCGCTGGGTCAGAGGGACAGAGTCCTCATGAGTCATGTGACTGTGATAAGAAATGGAGCCAGTGACAGAACATCTTCATGGATTGCTGCTGAAGGTAAGAGGAGGATTCAGTGGCAATTTCCAGAACGAGTAGCACATCAATACAGGCAACCAAGGGTCTCACATGTATTGTATTCATTTGCAGACAACAGGATTCACTGAAGCGAACTTAAGGAGAAAGAAGTTCGCCAAAGGTATTACTTGGAAGGCTGGACAAACTTGGGGGGAATCCAGGAACAGTGCAGCCATGGAAGGAGGAATGAACCCGACTTCAAGGATAGCTTCTAAAGTATGTTTCCTAACCAGCAGTGTCACCTGGGTGCTCGAGAGAAGCACACACTCTCTCAGGCCCCGTCTCAGACCTTTTCAGTGAGAAACTCAGGGCATCGGGCCCAGCAATCTGCTGGAGCATGACTTTCAGGTGATTCGGATGAACAGTGAGGTTTGCAGATCACCAACTGTGATGGGGGCGAAAGCACGCCGCTGCTGCTTCCCAGGCTTTTACACCTGCAAGCTGCCACTGCTGCCACAGGAGAGCCAGCTAGTCAGCCAGAGTGTTTGCTAGAAAGGCCTTATGTCCCCGAATAGGCCGCTGCCTCATATGGCTCGCCTCCAGCTTTAAGACTCCTGGAAGTCACCTTCTAGGTAGAAGCAGAACCATTGCATGTTGGCATCCCCACTGCAAAGACTGCTATGTCGTAGGGTTTAGCTGTTCAGGATAGCCTGTGAAAGGGAGTGGCTGGAATGCGGAGAGTATCTGTGGTTAATCGATATGCACATCCCCAGGTATATCCCTCTTGTGGATGCCAGCCTATGACAGTCCAGGAGGATAGGGCACAGAACACATAGAGCTGTAGAGGATAGTCCTCCAGTCCTATCTCAATACAGGACAGAAAGCTCCCTGGAAACTACCCCAACTCTGGGAACTATGCTCCAGCCCCCTTCCTCAAATTCCAAAAATTTGCACAGGGTACACAGAGCCTTAATTCAGATATGGTCTGGCTCACAATCACAGAAAAATAGTGGAATTATCTTGTAGTTTAAATAAAACCATTTGTTCCTAGCTCCCCTTTTGGTTTGTTTTGTTAGGGTTTTTGAGACAGTCTTGGGTAGCCCAAGCCAGCCTCAAACTCACTTTGTAGCCAAGGATGAAATTGAACTCCTGATCTTTTCCCACCAGCTGGGATTATAGCGTGCACAACTACTCTTGGCTTTATGCAGTTTGGGGGATTGAACCCTGGACTTCCTGCGTGCTAGGAAAGCTCAGTTAGCAAAGTACTTTTTGTCAGAGCAAGATCCTTGTAAATACATCTTTGTAATGAAAATGGATGCCATTCTATTAAATACCACTGCCTTAGGAGGCTGATTGTAAGGTACACCAGGCACTGAATATCAACAGCAGAAGCCCAATTCCTTGCAGGATCTTCCTGCCGCCAAGTCAAGGTGATGATCAGCAAGCTCAGTAGAATGACACCCAAAGCCCTGCCTCACCCTGACAAAGACCCACTTCCTAATTCAAGTCAACCTTTATTTCCTTTAAAAAGCATTGCTTGAGGGAGGACTGGAGAGATGGCTCAGCAGTTAAGAGCCAGGACTGGAGGACTATCCTCTATGGCTCTACAACTCTTAACCTTAGCTCTTGCAGAGGACCCATGTTCAATTCCCAGCACCCACATGGTGGCTAGCAACTATCTGTAACTCCAGTTCTAGGGGATCTGACACCTTCTTCTGACCGCCACAAGCATTGTATGATACCAGTGCACTTATGTACATGCAGGCCATACAGTCATATCCATAAAATAAAAATAATAAATAAAACATTTGAAATGGGTTAGGATCTTGAATGTCCCCCAAAGGCCTATGTGCTGGAGATTTGGGCCCCAGAGTGGTGCTAATGGGAGATGGTGAAAAACCTAGGTGCCATGAGGCCACCTGATAGGAATGCCTGACAAGAGGTCAAGCATTGAGAAACTAGCTTATCAGAAAAACAGGACGTAGTGGTCAAGCCATCTGCATCTGGCAATCCCCAGGGCTCGATACCAGGAAATCAGGAAATAACATCTGTACCATAAGTCACCCACCCAGAATTTAGCAACTTAACTTCCTCATGCTTTATACTCGTTTGAATGGGCCAATAACCATGCTTCTGCTTCTGTACCCCGCTTCTGCTCTATAAAAGTGCCAAAACCCAGCATGGGGGCACGCAAGTCCTCCGAGGAGACTTTGTGCCCACAGGTACCTGTGTACTAAATAAACCTCTTGCTGTTGCAACCCGAAGGCTGACTTGTCCTCAGTGGTTTCACTCTTACACTGTAACTAACAGATAAAAATCTTTTAGAATGTATTAACAGCAGACCACCAGCTCTCACCAATCCAAAAGCTAAGAATGTCATCAGATAACATCTGAGACCTATAGTAAGAACACTCCTGCTTTGCTATGACCAGCATACTGAATGTATCCCCCAGTGTATTTGAAGTGTCTTGATTTATGACTTTTCTTTATTATGTTACTCTGAAAATGTAAGACAACTGTCACCACACTGGAACGTGGAGTTTGGGGTAACTTGAATCTGTGTTCCCGGGCCATGGTCACTCATATTTGGCTCCAGAATAAACTGTCTCTTATCCCCTTTGAGTGACTCATGCTTTTGTGTCAAAGGAAGGAAGGAAGGAAGGAGGGATGGAGGGAGGGAGGGAAGGAAGGGAGGGAGGGAGGGAAGAAGGAAGAGTGAGAAGGCTTTACCCTACTGGGATTAGAAAGACACTGAACCACTCCCTCTCCCAGAGAGGTGGCAGTGAGCCCAGGACACCCTAGTAGTCATAGACTCCCTTCTGCCCATCCATACATCCAGCCATCCATCACCACCCAAGGAAAACACTCAGCTTCAGTCAGGGGGGAAAAACATGGGATCACACTTCAGGGACAGGGAAAGCCACAGCTAAATACATTGTACACAGATAGGAGATTGCAAAAAAAA
>NW_008343671.1:20818-38411 GCF_000622305.1 Nannospalax galili | reverse complement strand
CAGGAAATCAGGAAATAACATCTGTACCATAAGTCACCCACCCAGAATTTAGCAACTTACTTCCTCATGCTTTGTACTCGTTTGAATGGGCCATTAACCATGCTTCTGCTTCTGTACCCCGCTTCTGCTCTATAAAAGTGCCAAAACCCAGCATGGAGGCACGCAAGTCCTCCGAGGAGACTTTGTGCCCACAAGTACCTGTGTACTAAATAAACCTCTTGCTGTTGCAACCCGAAGGCTGACTTGTCCTCAGTGGTTTCACTCTTACAATGGTAGAATTTTCAAGAAATGAGGTCTACTGGGACATTTTAGACTTGGGGGTATTCCAAAAGGACTGGGGGAGCCCCACCCCTTTCTGTCTTCCTCCTTTCTTCCCTCCCACTTCCTCTCTGCTTCCAGGCTGTGAGGTGAACAACTGGGCTCAACTCTGAGCTCCTGGCCCTGATGCACTGCTTTGCCACACACCCAAAAACAATAGAGGCAAATAGGGCATGGGCTGGCATCTCAAACATGGAGCCAGAACAACCCCTTAACTTTATAAGAGGATTATTCCAGGAATTTTGTTACTCTAATGGAAAACTAATGCAACCACTCCAGCAGTGGTGCCCCAAGGAAGTGGCCATTCCGTCACCCAGGGTCACTCTCTGAAATTAGCTCATTTCTTCAATGCTTGTCTCCCCATGTAAGCTCCAGGAAGGGAACACACTAATCCACCTGGGTCACTGAGGTCCCTCCATCTCTTCTTTAAACCTCAATACACACTGTGTAATGAACAAAAGATGGGTTTGGATGTCCTGGGGCCACATGCAAACATCATTAGAGTGTGGTAGGAAGCCTTAACTGGCCCTGCATGTGAAAGAGGTGATGTTAGGGAATGTGGTTCCTTTAGGACATTCAGGTGGGGACTGGGGAGACAGCTCAATTGGTAAACTGCTTGCCTCACAAGCGTAGGGCCAGAGGTCCATCCCCAAACCCAAGCAAAAAGCTAGGCACAGCAGCATGTGCCTGTGCTAGGAGGCAGAGGCTGCAAGGCAGAGACAGGCACATCTTTCAGCCTTGCTGGCTCCCAGTCAAGCCAAGCTGGTGAGCTTCAGGTTCAGTGAGAGACCCTGTCTAAAACAGTAAGGTGGAGAAGAAATTGAAGATACTAATATTGACCTCTGTCCTCGACATACATGTGCACACATGTGCATGGGCACCTGCATACTTATGTGCACACACACACACACACACACATACACACAAATGCAGGTCATTTTCTAGGTAGCCTGAGCAGACTAACAGCACACACTGTCCCATGGCTGCTCCTACAAGGAGAGACTGGCTGCTGGAACAGTCAAGGAGAAAGTCAGTCTGGTACCTTCTCCTCAAATGGCTTCTCATTTAAAGCACACAAATGGCTGGAGGTGGAGCTTAGTGGAATACTTGCCTTGTATATGTGAGACCCTGGGTTCCATCCCTGGCAGGAAAGAAAAGGAAGAAAGGAAGGGAGAGATGGAGGGCCTGGGGGAGGAAAGGAGGGAGGGAGGGAGGGAGAAAAGAAGGGAAGGAAGACAGACTCAGAGCATAGCTGTAAGGTGTCTAACCCTGGGACTTGTTTTTCATTAGCTGTGTGTGATTGCTTTAAAGAGATTTTACTCTCTAAGTAGGATTTTGTTTTTTCGTGGTTTGAATTGTACTGGTTAATTTGCTTTCAAATAGCTTTGCTTTCCTTCTTAGACTTTGTACCTCAGTCTAGTATTTTCCCATGTATTATTGTACTTTAATACAGAAAGCAGGGGAGGGGCCTACAAAAGGCAAAACACAGAGCTGGAGAGATGGCTCAGTGGTTAAGAGCACTGGCTGCCTTTGCAGAGGACCTGGATTCTGTTCCCAGCACCCACAGGGGAACTTTGAAGGTTCTACAGTGCCCTCTTCTGGCCTCTGTAGGTATTGCATGACATAGGTGCACTTACAGATATGCAAGCAGAACACTCATATACATAAAATAAAATGAATGATTAAAAATAAAAATAAACAAAAATTTATAAAAATATACAGCAAAAAGCAGACCTCACCCAGACCTCCTTGCTCTAAGGTCTGGTCTGTACCACATGCAGCAGAGTACCTGGGTCAATCCATGGGCCCACTAGCCTGGCTCACCTGTGGTCTCTGCCACTCACGCAGCTTCTCAGAGCTTTATGGCCCTATGTCAAGAGGGGATGAGAGCCTGTCTCCAGTTCTGAAAGCCTAAGGGAACTGCTCCCTCCTCCAGCTCTCCTTGTCTTCTTCTCTCTTTTATTAGTGTCTATTAGTTACTCTGACCCCTCTGTCTTCAAGCCCTCTTCTGTCTTGTCCAGTCCAATATTATACCAATACTACTTTTTCATTGACTTTCTTTACTTTGAGGCTTATGAATTCATATCTCTCCTAAACACAATATATGTGACCACAAAGACAACAGCCCTTTCTTTGCCCTCCATCCAGCTCCTGGTGCTGACAGACCTGGGCTGCTCTAGCCTTGGTCAGAGAAGCTTCTTTTTGCAGTAAGCATCAGTCAATGGATAGATACATAACTGGTCAAAGTACTGAGAATAAGAGACCGAGTGCTCACCACTGAAGAAGTTGTCTATATTAACGCTACCACCACTACGGCTTGGGAACCATTGTGGAAGAAGAGGCAAAAAGAACGTAAGAGCCAGAGGGTGGGGAGGAGTGGCATAGGGGCCTGTCTTCTGGACTTGACATAGCTAATGCATTCATGAATTCATAGACGCTGTGGTTACCTACATAAAGCCTACAAAAAATGAAGCCATCTAAAAGCCCAGCATAGGCCCCACCCCTTACTGAGGAGCTATTGGCAGTGGATAGTTGTTGTGGGGGGAGAATCACTCTTTTATGAGGATGTGGCCACTGGCAAGTTTCCTCTGCCTCAGTGGGTGGTCCCATACCCATGCATGTAAGGGCAGCACTGACTGGATTTAGTGGGTTATCATAAAAGAATAGGCAAAGTTGGGAGAGGAGCTTGTTGAGGGGAACACTGGGGAGTTGGAGGGGAAAGTGGGGGTAGATACAATCATATTTTATTGTATTGTGTATGAGATTCTCAAAAATAAGGGAAAAAATTAAAAACCATTATTTGATCCTACATCTCTCTGATGCAGAGCTGCCGAAGTATTTTGGAGCCCAGGAGATCTTGAATGAATCTCAGATATGGAACTACATTGCTAGATTTTGGTTTTGCTTCAGTGTGGCTGATTATTCTCTTTTGAAATAAGAAAGTATGTAACATATTTTTTGTTTTACAGGAGCTTACAGTTGAAAGCCTGGATTATTTTAAAGAGACACTGAACTTTGAAGTTATAGAATTTTTTCTAGCTTATAAAATGGCATTTATTTCTCACAGTCCTAGAAGTTAGTCTAGAAGTCTAACATTAGGTGCGGACAAATTCAGTATCTATTGAGTGTCCATTTCTGTTTCATAGAAACCTTGTTACAGAGGGAGAGTGCATTGTTTCCATGAGACAGAAGAGAGGAAAGGCCATGGGGTCTAGAGAGTTCCTCAAGCCCTTTCATAATCCATTCATGAGGATGAAACGCTCATGATTTATTAATCTCCTACGATCTTACCACTTAATATTGTAAACTGTTTCTTAGGTTACAACATACGACACACACATCCAAACCATGAGTACTTGGACTTGCACCTCCTCAGAGTAAGTACACATTTCCACATAATAAAAATGCTGTCACTAAGTTCAGAAGAATTAGCAGTAATTCCTTAATATTGTGTAACATGTAAACCACATACAAATTACAGTGTGACTCCCATTTATCATTTTTCACACTGAACATGGATAGGGTCACACATTGCATATGATTTCCATGTCTGTTGAATCCTGTTTTTAATTTCTTCTCTACATCACTTTGAATTTGTTTTTCATGATATTGTTGAGGCATCTAAGCCTATTGTTTTACAGGAACTTCCCATGTTTGGGCTTTATTTGACCATTTTCTCCATCTGTTTAATTGTTCTCCATTCCTATGTATCTTTCTACCTAGAAGTTAAGTCTAAAACTTAATTAGACTCAGATGAGATATTATTGTGTATCTGTTATATTGTATTACTTCATGAAGTGCATAATTTCAAGTTGTCACACTAGTGATTAGGTTAAATATTAGCACTGGCAGTGGTTGAAGTTTTAATTTCTCTATTTAATTTTATACATAGTTTTAAAGATTATATAAAAGAGAACATGCATTTACTTTAGTGTTTATAATTTCTCATTATTGAATTTTTCATAAAAACTCTCATCTCATGATTTATTACCATAAAGTTTTTTATGTTTAGCATTTAGAATTATTTATTGTGGGAATGACTTTTATAAATAGACATAATCTGGACTAATGACATTTCATTAGCCCCAGCAAAACCATGTTCTCTTGTGTCTTGTGACTTGATCTCATTTCCTTGACAAGCTCAATTTGGTTAAAAAAAATAAATAACCATACTTTAAGAATCACTGTATTCACAAATTGAATCATTTCTACTCCAACATTATGAGCACCTGAACAAAAAGACTGAGTTCAGTTTGTAAGAGTGGGCCTGGGCTTGGAGGACATTCCTTCCCCTAGAGCTCTCTTGGAACCATCTATCTCCTGGAACTCTGCTACTGGAATTTCCTGCTGGGACTCTTTCTAGAATTGTGTCTTGAGTCGAGCCCCACAAATAATTTTATTTAAAATCGTTTCTCTACATTCAGTTAAGGAAGTGCAAGGTTGACTCTGCCCCGATCCCAACATACCGTCCTGCCTTTTCATCTGATGTATTAATTCTCAAGCATACCCACATTCATTCATTATCTTTGTGGACGAAGAATTTTTGAAGACCGTGGGACTTCCAAATCATACTGTGTTTAATATTAATGTGAAATCTTGGGGACAGACAAGGAAAGGAAAGGTTATGGTTTAAAGTGATACGTTTGTGTGCCAAGGTTGACAAGGGGGGGCGGATATCATGGTTGGCTTTGGTTGTCAACTTATACACCTAGGAAGATGGAACTTCAGCTGGGATATTTTTCTCTAACGGATTAGCCTGTAGGCACATTTATGAGGGATTTTCTTGATTGCTGAGTGATGTGGGAGGGCCCAGTCCAGGGTGGGTGGGGCCACCCCTGAGCAGGCTCAGCACAGGCCAGAGAAACAAGCCGTAAGCAGTAGTCCTCTGTGGTTGCTGCTTCAGTTCCTGTCTCTAGAGTCCTGCCTTGAGTTCCTGTCATGGCTTTCCTCAATGATGAATTGTGATTAGGACCTGTAAACCAACTAAACCCTTTCCTCTCCAAGTTGGTTTTTTTTTTAAAAAAATTTTTAAGTTATTTTTATTTTATGTGTATATGTATGAGGCTGTCTGTATGTAAGTGCACCTCTGTTGTGTAGTGCATACAGAGGACAGAAGAGGGCATCAGAACCCCTGGAACTGGAGTTAAGGATGGCTGTTAGCTGCCATGTGGGTACTGGGAACTGAACCTGGGTCTTCTGCAGGAACAGTTAGTGCTCTTAACCACTAGGCCATCTCTCGAGTCCCCCAGGTTGATTTTGGTCAAAGTGTTTATCACAATTTCAGAAAGCAAACTAGAACAACTTCCCAAGGAGCATGATCAGTAGTCCACTATCCCAGTGCAGTTCTGTGGTCTCAAAATGGCTCTCCTAGGTCTTGGGCTCCCAGTCTACTACTGGCTCCCCAAAGAGACTTTTGGCTTGGATAGAGGCCCTATCCTTGTTGTGAGATGCAAGTGATTTCCTATTCTGCATACTGGCAACTGTCACATGTTATACTTATATATGAAGAATGCATTTCTGGATTTGGGAATGCTATTATGGTAGCCCATTAGAGGCTTTTAGGGCCTAGCTCTTAAGGACATGTAAGCTCAGCACTGCAGTCTGGTAGAGACTTGTCCATTTCCTGAAAATGCTTGAATATATGGTAAGTTTCTGATCATGGTTGTTGCCAATTGCTGCCCCTCTGGTTGTTTTCTGGTGCTTCTAGGCTGTGGTGAACTTTACGGCATTCTTAGTAATGTTGATTCTAAGTCATTTCATTGATCTTTACTTGATTGTCCTCTGTTCTCTCAACCATTTCTATATAGATATCTAGAGTTGCTATCAAATTTGTGCTTTTATTTTTTAAATAATTTATTGAGAATTTCATACATGCATATAAGGTGTTTTGATCAAATCCATGTCCACTCCCACCCCTCCAACTCCTCCCATATCTCCCCATCACTTTTTTCTGATAACATCATGTACTCTTTTTTTTTAAATGGGTTTTTTGCTACTCTAACAGTCCCCCCTCTGAAGAGGTAACCCTAAAATGTCCTTGGGCCTCTTGTCAAATTTGTGTTTTACCTTCTAGCCTGATTCTCCTGTTTCTTTGTGCCAGGTCCAGTACTGAATCTGTAAACATTTTCTCAGTCATGATGAGCCAAAGCTAGTTTCCAGAGCATCAGCAGAATGAGACGTCCATGGAAGAAGTACCATTGCAAGGCACCCTCATCTCACTGTGCTGTGTGGGCTCTTGTCAACAGAAGGCATTGGTAATAGGATTGCTTGTTAGTCAACAAGAGTATGGGCCATACAAAATGGATGCATGTCCAGGAATGCATTATTGTGTGTGTGTGTGTGTGTTGTATGTGTACTTGTATATGTTTGAGTATGCCCTTGTGCACATGCAGAGGCCAGAGAAAGATGTGAGGTGTCATGTTCTAGCACTCTCTCCCTTATTCCTTTGAGAGAGGGTCTCTCACTGAACCTGGAGCTGGGATGGCATCAGTAAGCCCAGTAATCCTTCTGTCTCTACTTCCCACAGAGCTGGAGTTACAGGGATACCAGTGGCCACACCCAGCTGTTTACATGAATGGCAGGGATTTGCAATCAGTCCTCCTGGTTGTTCAGCAATTGCTCTTACCTGCTGAACCATCTCCCCAGTCCCTCCATTTTTTCTTTCTAGAATGTTTCAATGAAAATATTTTGGAGGTCAACCCAGTTAGCACTACATTGTGGCTAATCATTAAGGTCTGCATGACCACGAGGGAACAGAGTTTTCAAGATACCTGGTCAGTTACTCATATGCACTCATACAACAATGCTAACAGCATGGACAAGTCCCATGTATGCTCAAGCCAGACAAAAATCCCAGCATAGATATGGGGAAGTGGGTAAGAACCCCCCCAACCCTACCTGAGGAACTATTGGCAACTGATAGCTGCTGGGAGAGGAGAGTGTCACGTTTAATAGTGAGACTCTTGGTAGGCTGACCAGGCTCCAGTGGATGAACCCATACTGAAGGGCATTTGTGGGCACAAACCTGACTACATATGCCTTAATATACACATTAGAATACAGAAAGTTTTGTGAGGGGATAATAAAGGGGGTGCAGATATGGGAGGGGATCTAAATATAGTCAAAATATAACATGAAATCCACAAAATTCAATAAGAATCATTTCTAAAAAGCAGAGAGGGATCATAGGTGTAGAGCATGCTCTGAGGCAAATTTGTTACTTCATGTTTGCAGGGAAATTCAAACTGGATTTTAAGCAATTGGAGAACATTTAGGTTATAATTTGGATATTTTGTGGGAAACAAGTAGGATTTACATATGTAAAAATGAGAGAGAAAGGTTTTCTGCAGAGGCTCTGAGGGGACTGGGAAGCAGAAGAGTGAGCAAGAAAAAAAGGTAGGGGTGTGAAGGTGGGTGAGGCGAGATTGCTGAGGGCTGATCTGCCAGCATTAGCCCTTAAGATCTAACTTTACAGTCTGTGGAAAGCCACGCAAGGGTCTAATCTAGGCAGCTATAACTTGAAGATTTACCAATAGCATCCCACCCCTGGGCAGAGAAAATAGCCACAGTATGAGACGGGGTGTCTCTTTACATCTGTTGTTGTACAAGGTCGTGATAAGTTCCATCAGCTTAGCCAGAACTCTTTTGTCTTCTGAGAGAACCTATGTGGAAGCAACGACAGTACATGCCTCCCTGTTGACCAGCTTCCCAAGCCTGGCTTTCCCCTTGATGATACTGTAGGGATGCTTCATCTTGCAACACATGGCAGACAGAAAGACAGTTCCATGGGACCCATATCATATGCAGTCACCACCATCTGAGCTTTTTTGTTCTCCACCGAGGTAATGACAAGTTGCTTTTGGTCATGATATTTTATCACAGCAACAGAAAAGTAACTAATACAGCATGCATGCAGATATTCCCAGTCCTGGGAATGTAGTTCAGTGTTAGAGCACATGCCAAGCATGTATGAGGCTCTAGGTTCAATCTCTTGCATCAAAAGGGAATATACAATTTGATACCGCCCTCTATCCTTACCACAAATTGGTGGAGAAGAGTCATGAAGAGCTAAAGAAGGAATTA
Source organism: Nannospalax galili (assembly GCF_000622305.1). NCBI lineage: Eukaryota > Metazoa > Chordata > Mammalia > Rodentia > Spalacidae > Nannospalax > Nannospalax galili. The sequence goes on along the minus strand of NW_008343671.1, from coordinate 30,011 downwards.
AAATATACCATTTGCCTGTGGAACCATGTGTAGAAGCTGCCTCCCATCCTGACCATCAGACCTTCCTGGGATTGCCTTCAAGAGTGTTTCCTCTGCCTGGGTTGGGGTGCTGAAACAGGGGGAGAACTCAACCAGAATGCAGAGAATGAATGTGGGTTCTGCCCAGAGCCACTCATTCCTAGAACATTCTGGACGGAGTCTAGCTTCTCTCAGCTTCAGTTTTCTTAAGATTAAAGTGGGAATAAGAGACTTGCATCAATTGATTCTTTAGAATCAGAGATGAGAGAATCAGTCTACACCACTTAACTCTCTGGAAGTTCAAAGTCCAGAGTGTCAAGGTCTCACTTCTAAAACCTCGCTTTGATTTTAGAGGGAGTTACCTATCCACAGCCTGTTGCCACTGCTCCCGAGTTCAGGCCCATCTGTTGTATATCAAATGCCCCCCAGAACGTCAATCTCATTGACAAGGACCAAGCACTCACAGTTGTCTGGATCGGGATTGGCCCAAATCCACTTGAGTCACTTGTCTTTGTGAATTTGGAACTGGAAATACAAGAGCAGCTCAAAAACGGCCTCACCCTGTGCAACCACCAACCATCCTGCTTCTTGCTTCTCTGGGCTCCCCAGAGGACTGAGGGCCCCAAACTTTACCAAGTCTGTTCTGTTAGCCCCTCTTCATTTGTCCTGAGCACAGACACTTTATGTCATTTGATCTTTACAACATGACCAATTTGATTTTCTTCTGTGTGTGTATGTGTAGGCAAGTTTGTGTGTGTGTGTGTGTGTGTGTGTGTGTGTGTGTGTGTGTGCAGAGGCCAAAGACAACCTAGCAACTTAGGTGTTGTTCTTCAGGCTCTGTCCACCTTGTTTTTTGATACAGGGTCTCTGACAAACCTGGAACCCACCAAGTAAGCAAGGCTGGCTGGGCAGTGAACCCTAAGGATGCTCCTGTTTCTACTCCCCAGCAGTGCCATTACAAGTGCACACGACTATACCCAGCTTTTTAGAATGTGAGCTCTGGAGATCAAACTCAAAGTCCTCATGCTTGCAAGGCAAGCACTTTGCTAACTTTGCTACCTTCCAAGTCCCTCATTTGCTTTTTTGAAAGTTTAATGGTTTTGAGTCTATAGTCAGGCATTGTTACCACCCACATTCTACAGATGTAGAAGCTAAGGCTTAACAAAGTCAAGTCACTTACTCAAAGTCTCTGCTGGAGAACATGGCAAGTTAAGACTCTCTGTCATTCTCTCCAGTTCCAGAGCCCCTGCTTTTTCTCTGCAGTGTGGTGGCATTTGTTCTCCCTGACAGTCCTATACTGGTTGAATGATGAAGATGGGGGGGGGGGGGACGGCCCCCCTCCTTCTTTCTTGCTAAGAGGGGGGGGGGGGGGCACGACTCCCTCCATCCTTCTTGAAAGTGGAAATATGGAGGAGGGTGCTGTACCCTACAGAGACACTAGGTGGCAGAGGAGGACCATAGAGCAGACTGCTCTCATGGTCTGGATCTACAGGTTATGATTCTTGGATCTCCATTCCTGTGATCTTTTACATTAGCAAAAGTTTATGTCCTGCTGTAAACCCTGATGTTAAGAAAAGGATAGGTATAACTATTAAACGGTTACCTGAATTTTAAAGGTTTCATACTTGTGTTATTTTTACTTAGATATGACCAAATACTGGATGGAAATAGGAAGAAGGAAGGATTCATTCTGGCTCATGGTTTGAACGAGCCAGAATGACAGGGACGCTGTAGCAACATTCATGGTGTTTATGGTGGCAGGAGTCAGTGGCAGGGACTCCTTACATCTTGGTGGACCAGGAAGCAGAGAGCTTAGGCCAGAACCAGTGCCAGGCTATAACCCATGAGGCCAGCCCTCCCCCACCACCAGCAAACAGCTTCCTCTTTAGGATTTACCTCCTAAAGGTTTCACAACTTCACAAAACATACCACCAGCTGGGGACCAAGTATTCAAACACAGGAGCCTTTGGGAACATTTCACTTCCAAGCTGTAACATTACTGTAAGACATAAAGGGAGAGTTAAGGGCTGAAATTGCCAGCATAGAAAGGAAAAAAGAGCCATGATAGAAATTCAGTACTGCAAAAGGCAAAGAGTCCATTCATGTCGTTCTTTCTGAAAAACAGTTTAAAAATTTTAAACAATAAATTCTTATAATATTTTACTTGCAAGCATTTAATGGTATATTTCACTTAATTCCCACCTACTAATTTTTTAAAAGAAAAGATCTTACATTCTTTTCTTTAGTTTCGTAGAGGGAAAATATCTTTCTTCGTATTGTGGAAAAAGGAGTGTATATAATCTCATTTAATAAGAGAGAAGCCTAGTTTTGTTTTGTTTTGTTTTGTTTTTGTCTATTTGAGACAGGGTCTCCCTGTAGCCCCAGCTGTCCTGAAACTCACTATGTAGACCAGATTGGCCTTGAACTCAGAGATCCCCTCTGCCTCCCCAGTGCTGGGATTAAAGGCATGCGGCACCATGCCTGGCTTCTATAAGTTTTATTTTGGCACAATAGCATTTAAGAATGTTAGTACTGGGGCTGGATATGGCCCAGCAGTTAAGAGCACTGACTGCTCTCGCAGAGGACCTGGGTTCGATTCCCAGCACCCACATGGTGACTATGAACCGTCCTTAACTCCAGTTCCAGGGGAATCCGAAGCCCTCTTCTGACCTCAGCGGCATTGCACGACATGGGTGCACTCACATACATGCAGGCAACACACTCATACACATAAAATGTTAAAAAAGTATTTATTTAAAAAAAAAAAAAAAACGGGCATGGTGGGCTGGAGACCTGGCGCATCTGTTAAAGGCTCAGGCTCACAACCATAAATGACAAGAGTTCGGTTCCCAGCACCCACGCTTGTCTCTCCAGCTACCTTTATTATCCAGGCGTGGTTGCGCACGCCTTTAATCCCAGCACTGGGGAGGCAGAGGCAGGTGGATCTCTTGAGTTCAAGGCCAGACTGGTCTACATAGTGAGTTCCAGGACAGCTGGGGCTACAGGGAGACCCTGTCTCAAAAAGACAAAAAAAAAAACCAAAAAACTGGCGTGATGGCACACGCCTTTAATCCCAGCACTTGGAAGGCAGAGGCAGGTGGGATCTTTGTGAGTTCGAGCCCAGCCTGGTCTACATAATGAGTTCCAGGACAGAAGAATGTTAGTACTGAGAATCAAAATTATGTTGAGTCTCATAAAAATACGGACAGAAACAGCCTGTTGCCTACAGGGTGAATGAAGTGAAGAAAGGAATTGGCCTGGTTTAATTACTCCAGGAATCCCTATGTTAACCTTTATTTTAAGACAAGGTACATTCTGTGGCCTTAAAGAGCCTCTTTGCCTTTTTCAAGGTAATCTGACACATGATTTTAAAAAATTATGCATCCCTAACTCTGGGTGAAATCTGAAACATTCTACATTGCATGTCATGATAGCTGGTTATTTATGTATCCTGCTGAAAAGAGATACTGGGCAGTGCTATCTACTGTTAGGATTTTGGTCTAATGAGAATAGAGAGGGGATGCCATCAGCCATAGAATGAGAAGAGAGGACTCTGTACCAGGGCCATGCCTTCCCGTCCTAGGCCTTGGGGCCTTGCATGGGAGACTGGTGTTCTGATTGATTGATCTGCCATTAAATTAAATTAGATTCAACCTCCAAGTGGATGCATATATTCAATCTAAGTCAGTCCTGGTAGTCTACCAGTACCATGATGGACTTGCTAAGTAAGGCATTGCTGTGGCCAAACCCTTGTTGGCGGTCATACATTCAATGGATCATATAGATGCAGCTCTTTGTAAAGCACACTACTATTTGATGTTAAAACAAGAGAAGACTTGAACCTCAGCTCTGTGTTGAATACACTCGAAAGAAGTCCTAAGTAATAGATGGGGGTAACACCATGGTTGGTCAGACCTCCTTTGGAAGTTGATTTGGTATAGAGGGCTGACTGGAGGAATGATATGGGACTGAGCTCTGACTTAAAGGAAGTGTCCTCATGCCAGCCTAGGAAAAATTGAGTAGAGCCTTTGAGTGGCTTTAAGAGAGAATAATATAGCCACATTCAAGAGGCCAAGGTTTGCAGTGGAGAGACCAGTTTGAATATCCCCCAGGCAACCCAGGAGAGGGGCAGTAGTGCTCTGAAGTGTGGAAGCAGTTGAAGGAGAAAGGAGGAGGATCTGAGGATGTCAAGACCTCTTAGCTGATGGGATCTGGTAAGCTGACACATGGCACAGTTAGCACAGTACTGGCCAATAAGAAAGGCACTGGTCAGTACCAGCTGCTATTGCCTGGGAGGTGGGTTAGGGGAACTGCTTCAGCAGAGGGGAGCACGAAATACACAGGCATGAGTACTGAACATTCTAAATTGTATCCAGGAGTGGTAAGATTACAGAGTCCATCATGGAGAGGATTATGCGTCTAGTGAGACTAGGGTACTGCCTGTGGCTGAGCCCAGTTCTTGGGAGGACAGCTTTTGTCCCCACACTCCACAGATAGCCTAGAGGATCCTCAGAAGGGCCATGTTGCTGACCAGTGGGCTGCTGTCCTTTGTCTGGCCAGGGCAGCCTGCTGGGCTCAGCACAGCAGTGGACAGCCCACTGTGAGTGTCAGCACCTGCAGGTTTGCTGGGTGCCTGCTGGGTATCTGAGAAGATGCCTGTGTGCTCCTGAAGGGATGCCAGGGAAGGAAAGTAGGAGAGAAAAACAGCCCAAATGCAAAGAAAAAGTAAGACTTCCTCCTAAGCAAAATCGCCAGTATCTCCATAGTTCCTGTGTGGATTACTGTGTCTCCATGAGCACAGGTTACAGTGTCTCCCATAAGTGTGGGCTCCAGTGATTTCCCCTTGCTTTCTTAACTGTGACAGGCTCAGAGAAAGCAACTGTGGATCTTCTCCTTCTTCAAGTTTCTTTCTAGGCAGAAAGTCAGTCACATGACCTTGCTGTAAGTAGGGCAGGGTTGTCGGCTTTGTGTGTGACTGTGTGTGTCTGTAGCGTATAGGCAGGATGCTGGAGCTTGCTGCTGCTGCTGGCTTCCTACTTGCATGGATTCTTTCTGGCTCTAACTTGGGCCAGAAAGGCCCAAGGCCAAGACTTCAGGGCGTCAGGAGGCCCAACTGCAAAGACTTCTGGGCAACAGGAGTGTAGTGGTTAATTTGATGTGGCAGTTTAAATAAGAATGCTTGTGTAGCTTGCGAAATATTATTTCTGGCTGTGTCTGTAATGGTGTTTCTGAAGGAGACTAACATTTAAGTTGGTGGACTCAGTAAATATGGATGCCATCTAATCCATAGTTTGGTTCCAATAGAACAGAGATTAGGAAGGACAAACTCTCCTGCCCCAACTGGCATCTCCAGCCTCTGCTGCAATCCAACAGTAGCTTTCTGGACTTCAGACTTTTGGGTTTAGACTGGAATGATACCACTGGCTTTCCTTGGCTTCCAGCCTGCAGATGGCAGATTGTGGGGCTTGCTGGACTCATCAATCATTCAGGCCAGTCCCTCATCATATATCACTTTCCATGGATCATCCTGATTTTGTTTGTTTGTTTGGGTTTCCCTGTGTAGCTCTGCCTGACCTGAAACTCACTATGTAGACCAGACTGGCCTCCAACTTGTGGTGACCTTGCCTCTCTCCCATATGCTGGGATTACAGGCATGTGATACCACTCCCAGCTACCCCTGATTTCTGTGGCACTGTACTTCTGAGATAGAAAACCATGGTTAACAGTGGGAGGCAAGTAAGGATGAAGAGAAAATTTTAGAATAGTCATGTGAGATAGCCAAGCATTTGGGCCCTACCCTGTGGTCAGAAGCTTCCCCCAAGAAAACAGAAGCAGAAACATGCTGGGCACTTTGGAAGAGCACCTTCAGACACTTATCAAAGCTGCAGCCTGAAGTACAGCCACAGGTAAATAAGTTCTGTTCCTGTTGACCAGATCAACTGATATCCTTAGACTTTGTGGCTAAAAACATGACTTAGGGAACTCGGCAGCCACACTGCAAGGACACAGAGTTCCTGAGAGTCAGACTAATATCTTTTCTCCCCAGAGCCTAGAAATAAAGTACCTTGTTTGTTCTACTGGAGACAGCAAGCCTCCCTCCCTTCCTCTCTCCTGAGTGTGAATGATAATGTCATCACCTACTTTCTTGAGGGCTTAAAGAAAGCAACTGTGGATTCTTTGGCTTTTGTTCTAGAAGCTTCTGTCTCCATAGTTAAGGCAGCTCATGACCTAACTATAACTGGTTTCTTGAAGCTAAAGTCATGCTTCTGAGCTTTGCACGTTGCTGGCCGAGCCCTAACTTAAAGTGACTGCAGTAAGCTGGACCACAGGACTCAGAGGCAAATGGGCATCCTCAGAATCAGACTTGGTAACTCTGATTAAACAGGGTCTAGAATGCATCAGGGAACTCTCATTGCCTTCATAGAACACACTACCTCCTGAGCACATGTGGACATAGGGCCAAGATGTTTGTGTAAAAGTCAGATATAACTCAACTTACAGTCTTTTCCCAGGGAGGGGGGCAGATGATAAAGGGCACCTTAGTTGACACTTCTGTCTGGAATCTAATTCCCCTTAATGATAGAAATATAATGCTGCTTTAATGAAGAATGCTGCTGTTTCAAGAGAAAGGCAGAGGCTGAGTGAGGTGGCATACTTTAATCCCAGCACTTGGGAAACAGAGGCGGGTGGATCTCTGTAAATTTGAGGCCAGCCTGATCTACAGGACAGTCAGAGCTACACAGTGAGATTTTAGAGAGGGGGCAGGCATGCAAAACAGTGGAGGGGGTGACGTGCAAGGGACTCTGGATCCAGATTGGCCTAGATTTGTTACTTTGTGGCTGTTGATTCTAGGCAATTTACTTAACATCTCCAGACCTTGTTTGCTTGTTTGCACAAAGGGAGTGAATTGTATACAGCTGCCTCTTAGATTTTCAGTGAGGAAAACATGGGCTGTAAGCACTCAAAACAGTGTGAAGTACTCATAATAGTGTCTGGTGTGTAGTTGAGTGTTGTTTAAAGAATTTTTGTTAGTGTCCCTATTTTTCACCACTGAAACAAGAGCAGAACATAAAATAAAAGACTGTCGAGGCAAGACAGGCTCTCAGTAGCTATTAGTGGTGACAGAAATCTCAGCCCAGGAGGCAGGACACCTGGCCTCTCTGATCAGGTTTTCCAGTAAGTCATGTGGTGTCTCTGTGTCAGCCTTTCACCTAAACTTGGATGGTGATAAAAACCCATGTGTCCACCAAGCAGGCAGTACGATAAGCAAAATGTGGGATTGCATACATGGATTGTTTCAGCCGTGTTATAACATGGATGAGCCATTACAACATTATGCCAAGTGAAATACACCAGTTACAAAAGGACAGCTTATCACATGACTCCACTTAAGTGGGGCATCTGGATCAGGCAGAAGCAAGGAGATGAAAGGTAGAATTGAGGCTCTCAAGGGCTGAGGGAGCAGGAATACAGGTCAGGTTTGCTGAATAGAGGGAGTTTCTTTTTTCAGGAGGCAAAAAAGTTCTGGAAACAGAGGTTCCAGTTACAGGGTATTGTTAGTGTACTTAATGCCACTGAATTATATATTTAAAATAGCTAAAACTTCATGTTATGCTTCAAGAGAGGGGCAGGGGAGGTTGACTATTAGGTGGCCCTGTCCTCCCTGCCCTCCTCCAGTTTGTGGGAAGTAGGAAGGAATAGGGAACGGAGATAGTGAAGACTAAAGAGTTCTCTGAGAGGTAGAGATGGAACATTTAGGACTATAATTAATGAGGGGGAAGTGGGCAGGGAAGAGGCTAGCCTCAGGCCCAAAGAGTAAGAGATGGTCAAGTTACTAGAGACATAATCAGGGCACATGAAGAGTGAGGCAGACTGTTAGAATCAGAGGTCAGATACTACACCTAAGAGATAAGCTGACAGAGGAGGCTGGAGGTAGGCAGCCAGATGCTGTGGGATAAAGTTATAGGGAAGACATAGACCAAAGTCAGCATCGTGTTGGTTCTAGCCCATTTCAGCACACTGCCAATTGAAGTGGGTCCTCCTATTTTCTTGCTTCCTGCTGTTACCTCTTTTTTTCTTCTTTTCTACGGAGAGACTAGTGCCAAATGGTCTCTCTCTGTGCCAGCTTTCATAACTTCTCTGGCCTCTCCTATCCTGCTCACTCATATTTTTAAGGTGCCAAACACCCACCTGCCCCTTTCCTAAAAGCACAGTGATGTGGCACTGGGCCCTGCCCAGCATCTCAGTGTTGGAGACCTACTTGTTCTGTATTTTGATTCCACAATCTGAGGTGGGGCAGAAATGTTTGCTGAACTAGTCTGGAGCGAGGGAAAAGTGGGTACTGCTTTGACACCCGAGGACTACGGAAGGTGGACATAATGCCCTATGCCTAGATAATAAGCATTGAGCTGCCAAAACTTTTTATACCTGGAGTCCAGTGAGGAAGGAAACACCAACCCCCAGGATTATTTTTGGGGAGGGAGGACTGTGTATAGGGCCATATTCTTTAGAATCTGTTTTACTAATTGATCTGTTTTGGGATGTGTTACCCAAATAAAAGATGTTTCTACACACACACACACATACACACGCACACACACACACATACACACACACAAAAGCAGCTTAACTTACCATCCTTACTGATATTCAGGACACAGTCCAAAAAGTGAAAGTCAGCTATTTTTTTCTTTTCTTCCCTCTATTTTTTTTTCTGTCTTTTTAAGACAGGGTCTCCCTGTAGCCCCAGCTGTCCTGGAACTCACTATGTAGAATAGGCTGGCCTTGAACTCACAAGGATCCACCTGCCTCTGCCTCCCAAGTGCTGGGATTAAAGGTGTGTGCCACCACGCCCGGACTTCCCTCTATTTTTTAAAAAGTGGTGCCGACAACACAGTGGACAGTAGCAGAGATAACAGAGTATAAGGGCTCTAGTGGGGAGAGGGAGGCTATGGGAGGGTGCCATCTGGGAAGTGGGTGTATAGTTGAATAAGGTGGTTTGGGATGTTCTGTGTGATATACACACAAAAAAAAATCAAAAAATTTTAGAAAATGTATTATATTTGAGGAGGAAGCATAAAAATTTATGTCATGTTAATTAGTAGAGGTGATAAACATTACCACTGAAATCTACCCAATGACTTTATAGACATACACAGGTGCCAAGGATCCAAGT
>NW_008343671.1:18556-19869 GCF_000622305.1 Nannospalax galili | reverse complement strand
TGAAGAGATACACAGAAGTGCCCAGGGTGTTATGCATGTTCTCTGGAATTTCTAAGGCCTTTGATGAAACACCCTGAGAGTACAGAGACTGGACTCTGGCTTGCTGGCTGATGACTGGCTCCCATGTCTACCAGACAGAATGCTCTGTGGTTTAAACAGAGGCCAGTGTGCTTTCTACTGTAACTCACCTGCTCCCTGATCTCAGCTCCAAGCTGTAGAAGCCCCTGGAAAGCACATGGAAGTCATTCTGGGGATAAGGAGCCAGGGCAGGCTTCTCTTCATTACCTTGCACTGTTTAAGGAACAGGTTAAACTCGGAAAAACTGAAACGAATACTTTTTGGCACTATGGCTTTAAATGATCCCAGTGTTCTATTGGGCTAACCTGTTCTCAGCCAAGGAAATGGAAAAAAGGTACCAAGATAGTAACAGAAGGGAGTTCAAGCCACAGTTTGATCCAAGAATGGCCCATAGCTCCACAGTTAGCCGCAGAGTTGTTCCTTGCACCGTTTTGATTTTTTAATGTATTTTTATGTATATGAGTATTTTGCCTGCTTGTATGTAAGTATGCCATATGCACTCAGTGCCTGCAAAGGCCAGAAGAGGACATAGAATCTCCTGGAACTGGAGTTACGGAAAGTTGGTAGCTGCCTTGTGGGTGTTGGGAACTGAAACTTGGTCCTCTGCAAGAGCAGCCAGTGCCCTTAACCACTGAGCCATTTCTCCAGCCTGCCCTCCCTTATATCAGTTGTAAAATAAGCTGAGGGATAAGGATGTATGTCTGTGGTAGAGCACTTAGTTAACATGTGTAAGACCTGGAGTTTGAGCCTCACCCTCCCCAGTGCTGCAAGACAATCAATCAATCAATCAATCAATCAATCAATCAATCATAGCCTTGCTGAATCACTGGAAAGAATTTGTAGTTTCCCAGAGTTTCAAGTCAAGAGAAGCTATCAGAAGAATCTTTTTTTTAATATTTTATTTATTATCTTTATTTTATGTGTGTGATTGTATTGCCTGCATGTATGTGAGTGCACCGTGTCGTGCAGTGCTGCAATAGTCAGAAGATGGCTTCAGATTCCCCTGGAACTGGAGTTAAGGATGGTTCATAGCTGCCATGTGGGTGCTGGGAGTCGAACCCAGGTCCTCTGCAAGAGCGGTCAGTGCTCTCAACCGCTGAGCCATCTCTCCAGCCCTCAGAAGAATCTTTTAAAGGCTCCTTTGTTTTTCTTTTTGGGGTGTGTGTGTGTGTGTGTGTGTGTGTGTGTGTGTGTGTGTGTGTCTTTCTCTGGAGCACAAGCTGGTGTTGAACCTA
>NW_008343671.1:9628-18314 GCF_000622305.1 Nannospalax galili | reverse complement strand
GGGCTCCTTGAACCAACCAAAATGTATCTTCGGTATCCCCCTCCTCTCTTTGTCTAAAACCTATAAAAGGCTAGTGGAGCCTTACTCTGGGCTCTCAGCATGGATCAGTTGAGTTGGTGAGGTCTGAGAGCCCGAGCTTAAGCCCGAATAAACCATAAACCTTTGCTTTTGCATTTTGGTATGTTGGGTCCTCGGTGGTCTTTTTGGGGTCCAGTGGATGGGGTACAACACTTGGAGAGATGGTGGCCAGTTGTTCTCTAAGCTGTGGTGCATGTGACTGAAGAACTGATTTTTTTTTTTTTTTACCACATTTGGAGAAAGAGAAGATTATATTTAGATGTCTTGCACATACATGAGACTTGTTACCAAAAAAAAAGCTGTAAAAGGAGCTTTGTCATAACAAGGGATTCCTATTTAAGGCATGGGCAATCCTCTTACAAATTCTAAGGTAATGTAATTCTTAGAATTTTCCTCTGGCTAGTATTAGTTTATCACACATAAAGCATGTGAGCCTGTTTGCTAAGAATTACTTTTCTGTGGTTTAGGTGCTTTGATATGCCAATTTGAACAGACCCACATTCATTCACTAATTTGGATGGAGGGGAAAGTGGGGTACTGAGGGATCAAGGTCAGGTGCTAGGGCCACAAGTACACATGACTCAGTGAGCTTGTTTGCATTTAAACTGTAGCTTTCGGTGCAAGGTTGAGTCAAAGCCATTAGTCCAGAAGTCATTCCTACACACATATACTCTTACACGTGTATGTACAATTGCACACATCCTGTAGCACAAATGCAAGCTGTCTTTCCCATAATACTATATCAGTGTCCAGTCTTGATAGCACCTGTGGTTCAACTGTATCAGGCTTAACCTTGACTGGCTGGAGCAAGATTTGGTCAGTGCCACCAGCACAGCATGGAGTAAGGCAGAAACCACAGATGCTGGGTCCTCTGCCTCTCGGTGGCCGACTCACAGAGTGAGCTCATCTCATCTCATAGAGCCATGGTTTCTCATCTTATACAGCAGGGACTTGTGCTAGGTGCCTCCCGACTTGAGCACCCCAGAGGTATGTGCCAATCCCTTCATTGTGTTGGGCCCCACCCTCTGCTTTTCTGGGTAGACCGCCACTGAGTGTTTTGGCCATCTAAATTAAATTCATTTTCTGTTAATGAAATTGTTGCCCCACATTCCTTTTCACTTGAATATAGGACGTGATCAGTACAGCCAAGAATAAAAGCCAACAAGGGGGCAGGATGGAAGACAGAAGGAGCTGAAAACAAAGGGCAAAAATCCAGGTGAAAGAAAACGCCAGTTGCCACATCCGGGTAGTAGTATTCTTGTGCAAATCAGAATGGCCCAGAAAGGCCATGGCAACTATATCAGCCCCTAGACTCTGACCACCATCCCTCCTCCAATGAAATCCCCAGTTTAGAGAGATGGGGGTCCATAAAGCAAAGGAGTGCTATTGCCCCATGGCCATTGCACTTGTCCACATGGAGTACACAGCTCCTGTGAGTTCTGAAGAGTTTCAGATACTGGTTTTCCTCTTGAATTACCTAAGAGCATTCCTTACTGTTGCAAGAGAGTTGAGTAGAAAATCCATGTTTTCATGGTTTTTAACTTTGATTTTGAGACACAGACACACTATGTAGCCCTGACCAGACTGAAATTCATTATGTAAATCAAGCTGGCCTCAAACTTGCAGTGATCCTCCTGCCTCTGCCTCTGGAGTGTTTAATTACAGGAGTGCTGGCTCAGTAGCGAATCCTTGTGCTCTGGCTTCTCCTTTCTGGATATGGTATGTTCTTCTACAACTAGATCATTTATTTCAGTGTTTTCCCATATGATTTCTTAGACTATTAAGCTTATGAAATATACTGTGAAAGGACAAATTGAATGAATCCTGAGGTCTAAACATGTGGAGAAGGGAGCAGAATCCTTGCCCTTTCTAAGGCGTTCCCAACGCACATTAGCCGGTTTATCTTAGTTTTCCCTGAACTTTCCCAGCAGTGTTTCATCACCCCCACTTCTCTTCCCCATTACTTTTTAATGCTACAGAGCACTGGGATTAGAGGGCATAGAACAGCCTGGAAATATGAAAAGAAGAAAATAGGCCTAATTCCCAAGTCTGACCTCTCCAATCTAGTGTCTACTTAGCTCTGAAGACGGCCACATTTCAAAATGGTGAGAAATCCTCTCTTGTTCTCTTCCTAGACTAGAACAGGGACTCACTCTGAAGATGGACTTGCCTGTACCTAGTGACCCACAAGAATTAGACTTGTAGCTCTCTGTTCATCTGGCACTGAATTACTTCCTTGGGGGCACTGTGCGTGGTCCATCAGAAGCAGATCCGCTCAGTCCATTCATCTGTTCTTACCTAGGATCCCCTTCTTTCAGTTTTTGTCCCTGACTTCCCCAGACCTCCTTGGTTAAATAGATTTCAGTTTTTATCTTCTGCCTCATGCTTGACTGTTGACCTCACTCTTTTCTAATGGAACATACTTTGCATTTGAATATACACTTGATAGGTACCATTAATAATTTTATAACTATAAGTATTAAAGATGAGAAATCTTCAGTATATAGTTGTCAAGATCTATACTTTACAAATTCATATCTAAGTCATAGATTCTCAAAGATAGGTGATTTTGACTTGCAGACTATTTGATATTGTCTGAAGACAATTTTGGTTGTCACAAAAAATTAGCCGGGGTGATACCACTGGCATCTGGTGATAGAGACGAGGAATACTGCTGAGTGTCCTACAGGGCAACCTCTGCAACAAAGAATTGTCAAATCCTAAAGGTCACTGGTAACCAGGCTGAGAAACCTTGGTGTCTGTTAATATGCAAAACCTTGTAAAATATTGTAAGAACTTACAATATTCATTGTAATTTTCATTCAGGGAAAATTCTGCCTTCCTTCTTGGTCTTTCCTTTCCTGGTATCTAATCCACAAAAAGTTTATTTTGGCATCTTGGGAGCCCTCAGGCAAGAATATGTCTGCTTGGGGAGTTTGTGCTACCTAGAAGTTAGTTTTTATTTTTATTTTTTGCTTTATTTACTTTTATTTTATGTGTATGTGTGTTTTGCCTGCATGTGTGTAAGTGCACCACATGCACGCAGTGCTCACAGAGACTAGAAGAGGGTGTCAGAGCCCCTGGAACTGGAGTTATGGACCATTGTTAACTGCTGGGTGCTGGGAACCAAATCTGGGTTCTCTGCAGGCATAGCCAGTGCTCTTAACCTCCGAACCATCTCTCCAGCTCCTGTCTAGATGTTAGAATATGTACCAAGAATCAGGAATAAAAAAATTTTCCCAAAGAACATGACTTTAACTAATTGAGCTGTTTGTTGCTGTACTGTTGAAACTCAACTCTTAATGAGGCCTAGACAATTAAGATAAACTTGTTCTTTCCCAGGATCCCAGATAACAGAATAACATAGAAATGGCCATTCTGTTCATTTTTATTTAACATTTCTGTATCTCATTTTCCCCCTCATTTGTGATATGGGGATGATGGCATGAATAATAGTTCCTACTGAGAGGATAATTATAAGAATTAAGCAAGTTAAGCCGGGTGTCGTGGTGCACGCCTTTAGTCCCAACACTCAGGAGGCAGAGGCAGGCGGATCTCCGTGAGTTCAAGGCCAGCCTAGTCTCCACAGTGAATTCAGGCCAGCTGGGGCTACAGGGAGACCCTGTCTCAAAAAAAACAAAAACAAACAAACAAAAAAAAATTAAGCAATACAATACATATGAAGTATCTGAAATATTACTGGACCCGGGATAAGTCATATAAATTCTAGTATCATTAATATTTCTTAAAGTTATGAATATGCTTCATCAAAAATGTATAACTATTCCTTCACTCAACACATATTTACTTAATACTACTATGACCTGGGCACTACTCTAGTAGTAGGAGATACAAATAACCTCAGATAAAAGTCACTCTCCTTGAAGCTAGAGTGATGGATCAGTGGTTAAGAGCACTTACTGCTCTTCCAGAGAACCAGCTTTTGGTTCCCAGCACCCTCATTGCAACTAACACGTGTAACTCCAGTTCCAGGGGATCTGACACCCCCTTCCGGCCTCCACCAGCACTACACACATATGGTGCACTTATATGCATATAAGCAAACACTCATACACGTAAAATAAAAGTAAATAAAGTCCTAAAAAAAAGTCACTATCCCATAAAAGCCGGGCGTGATGGCACACACCTGTAGTTCCAACACTTGGGAGGCAGAGGTAGGTGGATCTCTGTGAGTTCAAGGCCAGCCCTGTCTACACAGTGAGTTCCAGGACAGCTGGGGCTACAGGGAGACCCTGCTTCAAAAAGACAGGAAAAAAAAAAGTCACTATCCCTTGCCCTGGTATCCTGGTATACACTTGTAATTCCAGCACTTGGAAGCCTGAGGCAGGAGGATTGGGAATTCAGGGCCAACCAGACTCAAAAAACAAGAAGTTCCTATTCTCAAAGAGTTTAGTAGAATATCCTAGAAATCATGTAACTAGAAATAAGAACATATACAAATTATGCTCAGCTTAGTTTCCTGTTGTTGTTGACTGAGTAGATGTATTTGTGTTGTTTTCAGCATTGCCATTGTTATACAGAAGTTGAACTTGAAAGTTTGGTCTGTCCTCTTAAAAGCCAAATTAATTCAGAGCACCATGGCCAACAAAAAGTGGAATTACCATATAAGATTAGAAAAAGAGAACTCAAAGGAATGGTGCTGTGGTCAGGGATTTCTTTTAAAATGAGCAGAAACTTTTTGCTCTCTCACTTGTGTATTGAGCATAATTCTTTCTTTGTAATCTCTACACTCCAAGGCATTAAGACTTTCTTTTATTTATTATTTATTTATTTTATGTGTATAAGTGTATTGCCTGCATGTGTGTAAGCACACCCATGTTGTGTAGAGCCCACAAAGGTCTGAAAAAGGCATCAGATCCCCTGGAACTGGAGTTACAGATGGTTGTTAGCTGCCATGTGGGTAGTGGGAAACAAACTAGCTCTTCTGCAAAAGCAGTCAGTACTCAACCACTGAGCCATCTCTTCAGCCCCCGACATTAAGACTTTCTTAGCAGTAGCAGGCATATCTTAATGTAACAATACAGAGAGAAGTGATGATTTTCACTGGATGCATACAGATGATGAGGAAGAGTCAAAAGTAATTCTCACTTCTCCCTCAGCAACTCACTTTGAAAGGAAAGGAAAAACTCCTTTAGTTAATCATCTCATGAGCACGGGCCTGGATTCACTGAAGAACGTGGTTAAAATAAACCTTTGATTCTTGTTGTTTTGATTTTTGAAACAGAGACTTGCTATATAGTCCAGGGTGGTCTTAAACTTACACTCCGAATGCTAAGTTTACATACTACCTAAACTCTAGATCTTCTACAATTTTTAAATTTTTTTTACTTATTGCCGGGCATGGTGGCACATGCCTGTAGTCCCAGCACTTGTGGATCTCTGTGAGTTCAAGGCCAGCCTGGTCTAAATAGTGAGCTCTAGGCCAGCTGGGGCTACAGAGAGACCCTGTTTCAAAAGGACAAAAAAAAGTGGTTTTTTTTTCACTTATTTATCAGTTTTGTTTAGTTAGTTATGTATGTATATGTGTCTTTGTAAGTGTATCTGTACATGTGTATGTATGTGCTCACAGAGGCCAGAAAAGGGTGCCTGGTATCCCCCTCTATCACTCTTCACCTGTTCCATTGAGGCAGTGTCCCTCCCTGAACCTGGGACTCACGTCTCTGCTAGACTGAAAGCCAGTGAGCCCCACTGATCCTACTTTCTCTGCCCCTTGCAATCTAGGATAATAAGTATATACAAGATGCCCACTTTGTTAGGCACATACACACCCTTTTTTTAAAATTTCTAACAAAACAATCTCACAGCATTTATTGTCATCACATAATAACACAGGGGTCATTATAATAATATGAATTATTTCAGAACTGTTCTCCCAACAGAAGACACCATTGAAAATAACAAAGCTGTATTACCTTCCCAATGACTTCTTAGATCATTGGTTATTGCTAGTTAAAGACACTGTGTAGCACAGTAATGTTACCTTCTTCTAACATGATCCGACCAAGTTGCTTTCTTGACTTTGTTTTAGAATGAAAACAGCTAATATGAGGTTCATGTTCTCATCAAGGTTTTGACATAATCCTCTGCCCTCACATTCCGCTGCTCATAGAGCCACACCTGAACCTGAGGTCCGAAGATAATGCTATTGAGCTGCACCATCCCTTTCTGTACCCGTGACCCTGGCTGGCCACTGTATATGATGGAGTCTCACAAAGACCACATGTTTCTGCCACCACCTCAGAAGCAACTTCTGGAACTAAGAACAGGAAATGGAAGAAAACTCTAGATATTGATTATTAGGTTTCTTTTTTTTTCTAGAAATCTTCTATATGTCTACCCACAGAGACTGAACTTTGCTAACAAACTAGCATCTGCCCAGAACATTACAATGAAAATCCAGTTTACAATAAAAATCCAGTTTATGTGTGGAGAAGATCCTAGCAACGCTATGCCGGTAAAGAGAGGGGTAACATTTGCCTAGGGTGGGCTGTGCTTCCTTTGTCCATTCACATTGGCAAAAATCTAGAGTTCATCGGTGTTCAGAGTATATCTGCCACCCCCCCAATCCAGGGCTTCTTGTATGCCACGCAAGTGCTTGACCACTGAGCTCTCCAGATCAATGTATAGTGTATTCTGTTCCAGCACAGTCCACTTAAAACACACAAGAGCCTTTTTTGGATAGCCTGGTATTGTTCCCAGGATGATGATGAGGAAACAGCATCAGTCTAAATTGAGTATGTTTCCCAACATATGCCACTATGAGATGTCTCAACTTGGAAAATCATTTTAAAGGATTGAAAGATATCATAAGTTCTCTCCACATTGCCCATGGAGCCACACCACTCCAACATTCTACAAAATTAAAGAGATTGACTCGATGTTCATTCTTTTGCCGAATTTCTTCCACATATGCGCTTAGGAGAACATGAGACCATATACAACAAATATGAAGCACAGCCTAGCAAAACATACACCACCTTAACACCTTTTAGAATGAATCTTCATCCTAAGGCAAAATTAAATCAAATAATGCTTATTAAAACAGTCTTCTCTAAGAACACCAAACTGTCAGAATTTCCTAATGAATGACATGGCTGGTTAGCTATTACTATGTCCACAAGTCATAAATTGTAGCTCACTGGTAGAGCACTTGCTTAGCATGTATGACATCCTGGATTTGATCCCTTGGGGGCCATGTACTGTTGGGGGCTACAGCAGACCCAATGAGGTATCTGCACACAGGTGGACAGGGCAGTGGAGACCAAAGTCACCCACGTGGTCAAGTTCATGTCTTTGGAAAAGAGAAGACCCTAGCCTGTCACTGAGGACGAATTAATGTGACTTTATTATGTTGTGTCTGGGCACTGAGACAGTAAGACCTGGTTTTCCAATCTCACAAACCTGTGGCCCTTGGCCACTAGTTAGTCCCTTGCCACCTTAGTTTACTCTTCATAGCCAGAGCTAGTTGGTAAGATTGGGCCAATTGTAGGACCCAGCCCTCTTAACTTGTGTAGCATAGCTCTGTGGGCCCGAGTATCCTGCCGGTGTAATAGGACAGGATTGGATATAGCCAAAAGCCACTCTTCATTTGCTTCTTTCCATATTGACAAACAGGTCATCTTTGGGAAGTCCAATGGGCCCGAGTTTCTGCAGGAAGTATACACAGCCATTACATACCATAATAAGTGAGTATATTTCAGAGTTCTGAACATACGATGTGGTTGTTTTGGTAGCTTCTAGTTGTTTGTTTGGTTTAACTCCTGGAGGGCTTTTCTCAACAGTTTTTGTAACATAGAGACTAAGAAACAGAGAAGATTTATGCCAGTTCCATAGTTCTATGTTGGCAGTGCACGATATTTGTAAGTAACTAAGACTATCAGGAGAAAATATGTTCAGGAATCTAATATGATTTGGAATTTTTTAAACTATGATAGAGAGATCATTTAGTATTAAATAAGGAAGAGTATTTTCTCGCTTGCTTTGATACACTAGAGAGAGCCAGAAACAAAGCCCAACTCTCTTTGTCACCTGCCCCATTAAGCTGGCCACAGGAAAAATAGAACATTCAGTTATGTCAGTCACCTGAATCATGGGACTGTCTAAACTGTTAATCATATTTCACGGGTAGGGGAGGAACATCTCTATGATGCCAGGTAGGGTTTTGCTGCTGGCCAGAGAAACAGAATCGTTTAAGTGTTTCATTAAACACTGGCTAGACTCCTTCCTGCATCACCCATTTGTTTCTCCAGTTCATTGATGAGAACAGCCACATGCCAGGCCCTGTTCTTGGGGTAGAGTTGGGAAAAGCGTTCATAGCAGGACTCCGAACCTCATCCCTTTTCAAATTAAAGTCTTGAAATTTTCCATTGTGTGAAGAAATGCCTTTCCTCTTGACAAAGTCTTCAGGTTATGAAGTTTTTTGTGAGTGAAATATTTCTTTTTCTTTTTCTTTAAAATTTTATTTATTGTTTTTATTTTATGTGTATGTGTGTATTGCCTACATATAGGTAAGTGCACCTGTGTCATACAATGCCCACAGAGGACAGAAGAGGCTGTCAGATCCCCTGGGACTGGAGTTACAGACAGT
>NW_008343671.1:5317-9546 GCF_000622305.1 Nannospalax galili | reverse complement strand
CCCTTTTTTGGTCTTTTTTGAGACAGAGTCTCCCTGTAGCCCCAGCTGGCCTGGAACTCACTATGTATACACACCAGGCTGGCCTTGGGTTTTTTTTAAACTTCTCCCATGCTGAGATTAAAGGTGTGCACCACTACTCTCGGCATTAAATGAAATATTTCTAATAGCTTCAACTTGGCCTCAAGGACTTGGAGCTTAGAAGCAGAATAATGTAAAATGAAAAACCCAGCAGCACACAGCACATAGGGGCAAAGGGTCCAAGGTGTTACTTCTCATACTCAGGGACGTTCACCCTGCTAAAAGTTATTTGTGTACCTTGTGCTCTTGATACAGGTCTCCTGACTTTTATGAAGAAGTGAAAATTCAGCTCCCTGCTAAGCTCACAGTAAATCACCACCTCCTGTTCACCTTCTATCACGTCAGCTGTCAGCAGAAGCAGGGAGCCTCTGGAGAAAGTCTTCTGGGATATTCAGTGAGTTGTTTTCAACTTGCCAGTTGGCACTGCAGTCCCTGGTGAAGCCCTGCAGAGATGGCAACTGCATCCTCTTCTCTTGTCTTCTCTCAGAAGTTGCCAAATTGCCATCCAAGGGACAGCAGAGAGCAGAAATGACTAGAAAACAGCACATTCTACAAATGGAAAGAAAGCTGGTGGCTGGTGAATCTTTAAAGGATGCTCATTAATTTAAGAAAAGGGCATTGCAATATCTGTTATTTCCAAATTTAATATATGTGCTTCACGGATAGAATTCTCTCTTTTCCTCAAGGGGGAAAAGTTATTCCTTTAAAAAAATTTTAAGGATAAAATAAATATTGGAGTATACACACACACACACACACACACATACACACACAGGCTATAAAGAAAAATGCTACTACTTGGGCTCTGGAAGCAGATATCATTGATACTCCCATTTCAAGAACTCTCAGGAAATTTATAGTGCAAAGAACTGGACAGAAACTACTTCCAGAAGGCGACCTGGTCAATATCTAATTGATGTTTAGCTGCATTTGATTGCCATGAGCTAGATAAATTGCCAGAGTCCTGTGCTGCGATAAAAACTGCTTTGCTCTCGACATCATCTGTTTCAGTGGCTGCCGATTCTCCTAAATGAACGTCTTCAAACTGGATCCTACTGTCTCCCAGTTGCCTTGGAAAAACTGCCATCCAACTACTTCATGCATTCTGCTGAGGTAATCAGCAGCTGGCCAGCAGCTGCTTCCTGTCCACTTGTGGTCTTGGATCACCTTCCCACACCCACTTCCCTTTCCCTTAGGCACACCTGAGGGTGCTCACTGTGTCCTCTAGAGCAGTCATCCTCAGTACCTTGAGTTTTCTGAGAGCGCGTTGTTCTGACAGGATGGGAGGAATACCTGGCTGGGAAAGAACCCTTACTCATTTAGATGTCACATCAGAATGTTCGGTAGATGCAAAGTGTCCCATGTGCCGAGGCACTGCTACTTCACTTTATCTGTAGCATCAGAGCTCACTGAGTCATGTTTTATAGATGAGAGGCAGCTTGAGCCCACTTATGATAGACACCGCTCCTAGCAAGTATCCTTATGAAGCGTTTCCAGATCTGAGTCCAGCTGCTTCTCCCCTGCACCAGTGGTCACAGCCCAGGTGGATGGGCTGTAAAGGGGCCAGTGTCAAAGCCTCTGCTCTGCCAGTATCCTGCCCTTCCTCTTGCCTTTGCAGTCTGCTGCAGAATCCTCATTTAGAGACAGTCCCGAGACTCGCCTGGCCACACAAGCTTCCACTCTCATGCTTCTTGATCCCTTTAGCCGAGGTTTACATCAATGAGTATTATTTTGAAGCAAATCCCTGACATTATGTCAATCCGTTCATGAACATTGTAGCATGTATCTTGAATACAGGGCTCTTTGTAAGCCAACACAAAAATACCTTAAGCCAGGCATGGTGGCTCATGCCTTTAATCCATGCACTTGGGAGGCAGAGGCGGGCAGATGTCTGTGAGTTCAGGGCCAGCCTGGTCTACATAGTGAGTAGGACAGCTGGGGCTACAGAGAGACCTTGTCTCAAAAATAAAACAACAAAAACACAAAAATAAACCCAAAAGACCTTAAAACTGACTTAATCCAGATGGGAGAGATGGCTCAGCAGTTAAGAGCACTGACTGTTCTTTCAGAAGACCCGGCTTTGAATCCCAGAACCCACATGGCAGCTAGCTAACAACTATCTGTAACTCTGGTTCCAGGGCATTGGACGCCCTCTTCTGTTCTCTGGGCAGTGCATGACAAGGGCACATTTATAGATGTATAGGCATAGCACTTAAACACACAAAATTAAATAAATTAATTTTAGAAACTGAATTAATCCTTAATATCATCCAGTACCCTATCAGTGTCCACCTTTCCGACTCCTCATTGGGATCATTTTACAGTTCTCTGATTGGGGACCAAGTGAGGACTGTGTGGTATTGCTTTGTATGTCTTTAGTCTGAAGTTCCTCCTTTAATTCTTGTTTTCTTTTCAGTTTTTAAGTTGAAGACACTCACAGAACATTGAATTTAGAGAGAACCTTTACAGTAATCTTTCTTCCCGGTTCTTTCACTGTGCCCGCCAGCCCCCCAGACTAACTTGTCCTCTGCCTTAGACTGAAGCTGCTCTCCTTGACACCAGGGCCAGCCCACGTGCAGACATTGTGATTCATCTTTATGGCCTAGGCATACAGTGACTTGCAGAAACCTCCACAACTACTTTTCCAGAGCCAGCGTAGGGATGTTTGCCTATAATCTCAGCTCTCAGGAGGTTGAGGCAGGAGAATTACCAAAAGTCTGAGGCCCACTTGGGCTGCCTAGTGACACAATGACTCAAAATCAAACACAAGGGCTGGAGAGATGGCTCAGCAGTCAAGAGTACTGTCTGCTCTTAAGAAAGATCTGGGTTCCATTCCCAGCACTCACATGGCAGCCCACAACAGTAACTCCAATTCTAAGGGATATGACACCTTCTTCTGGCCTCTGCAGGCATTGCATACATGTGGTACACTTACATACATGCAGGCAAAACACATACACATAAAAATAATTAATAGGGGCTGAAGAGATGGCTCAGCAGTTAAGAACACTGGTTGTTCTTGCAGAAGACCCAGCTTCAAATCCCAGAACCCACATGGCAGCTAACAGCTGGCCGTAACTCCAGTCCCAGGGGATCCAACAGTATCTTCTGTCCTCCACAGGCATTGCATGGTACAGGTGCACTTACCTACATGCAGGCAATATGCACATACACATAAAGTAAAAATAATAAATAAAATATGAAAAAAATTTTAATCATTAATAAATATACAAATAAAGCGAAAACTCTGCTTTCCCTTTTCAAGCTACATAGTCTAATTTCATAGAACTCCCCCTTTTTTCCTAAAGCATAGAATAAAAACTGAGGTTTCGTTGTTGTTTTTTTTGCTTGTTATTTGCTTTTTTGTTTTATTTGCTTTTATTTCTAATATTTTCAAACACAGAGTTCATATAGCCCAGGCTGGCCTCAAATGTATTAAATAGCCAAGAATGGCCTTGAATTCCTGATCCTCCTACCTGGGCCTCCCTGTAGACCTGCACCACCCATAGTCATGTAAACCTGAGTTTTTGAGACAGACAAACCAGATCCAAAGTCTGGATCTGCCATTCTCTGGCTATGTGAGTGTGTGTGAATTGTTTACCTCCTCTGACTCTCAAAGATGAAATGAAATCCATATCTGCCTATAAGGCTGCTGTGGACATTAAATAAGATCACGCCTATCAAGCAGGAAATAATACTGAAGTTTCTTTTGCCTGCTTGGTCTAAGCTATCTTCACAGAGCCACCTTCAACCCTATCAGTATCCTTCATACCTGCTCTGTCCAATACAGTAGCTACAAGTGGCTTATGAGGTCTTGTGATGGGACTGGTCCTAACCCAATGCTATCAGCATAAACTATGCACTAGATTTCAAAGATTTGGTATTGAGAAACTACATATAAGCTGGGTATGGTAGCACACATCTTTAATCCCAGGACTCGGGAAGCAGAGCTCTGTGAGATCAAGGCCAGCGTGCTCCACATATCCAGTTCCAGCCCAGCTGGGGCTACATAGTGAGACCAAACCAGGAATGGTGGCATAAGCCTATAACCCCAGCAAAAAGGAGGGGGATGCAGAAGATTGCAAGTTTGAGGCTAGCCTGGGCTACCTAGTGAGTTCCAGGCCAGTCTGGGCTACACAGCAACACCCTGC
>NW_008343671.1:0-3316 GCF_000622305.1 Nannospalax galili | reverse complement strand
GCTACATAGTGAAATACAAGACCAAACTGGGACACCTAAATTTTTTTGAGACAGGGTCTACCTATAGTCCCAGCTGGCCTGGAACACACTATGGAGACCAGGGTAGCCTTGAACTCACAGAGATCTGCCTGCCTCTACCTCCTGAGTGCTGGCATTAAAAGTGTGTGCCACCATGCGTAGCTGGGACACTTAAATTTGTGGTGCTGGGGATATCCCTCAATTGGCAGTGTTTGTCTACCAAGCATCAAGTCCTGGGTTTGATCCCCAGCACTGAATAAAAAACCAAGCATCATAACACATGCCTATAGCTCTAGCACTTAGGAAGCAGAGGCAGGAATATCAAAGGTTCAAAGTCATTGAAACCAGTCTGAGCTGTTTAGAAAATAAACTTCTGGAGCTAGGCATGGCGGCACATGCCTTATTCCCAGAGGCAGGCAGATCTCTGTGAGTTCAAGGCCAGCGTGGTCTATATAGTGAGTCCCAGGCCAGACCCTGTCTCAAAAAGACCAAAAATAAATAAATAAATAAATAAACTTTTTTTTAAGTATAGAAAGGTCCTATTTTGTGCACCACATTCTACAAAGAAGTTCATTACCTTGGTCAGAAGCATTTGAAACTTAGAACTTCTAATCTGAAACATTGGCTAAAAGTTGCACCCTGAAGAGCTGTTTAACTTTGTGAATTCATGGGTCAATGTTGATGGGATAAAACCTCATGGGGGTCTTCTGCCTTCTGCCTTCCCAGGACAACCACCTGGAGAAATTCTTCACCCTCTGCCATTCCCTGGAGAGCCAAGTCAGCTTCCCCATCCGGGTGCTGGACCAGAAGATCAGTGAGAACGCACTGGAACATGAGCTGAAGCTCAGCATCATCTGCCTGAACTCCTCCCGCCTAGAGCCCCTTGTGCTCTTCCTGCACCTGATGCTAGACAAGCTCTTCCAGCTGTCAGTGCAGCCCATGGTCATTGCTGGCCAGACAGGTGGAGGCCTGCAGGGCTGGAGAAGGCATGGCCCAGCAGAACAGAAAACCAGGAGTGCCTTGCCTGATAGCTTTCCACAAATCAGGAGGGTTGTGATCAACCTCTGTACCACTGCTGTAAATTTAAGAGAAGTCAGGCCCAGTGCTATTTTGTCAGACTCTGCATGTTTAAAAGGGAAATAAGAAAAAAAGAGAACATTAAAATAAGGCTCTTGGGGCTGGAGAGATGGCTCAGTGGTTAAGAACACTGATTGTTCTTGCGGAAGACCTGGGTTTGAATCCCAGCACCCACGTGGCAGCTAACAACTGTCCATAACTCCAGTCCTGGGGTATCCGACAGCCTCTTCTGACCTCTGTGGGCATTGCACAACACCGGTGCACTTACCTACATGCAGGAAATACACGCATACACATAAAATTTAAAAAAAATAAAATAAATTAAAAAAAATAGGGTTCTTGGAGCCAGAGAGACAGCTCAACAGGTAAGACAACCTGAGTTCAAGGACCCACATGGTAGATGGAGGGAACCAACCCCTGCAAGTTGTCCTCTGACATGTGCACCATGGCACGCATGTGCCCACACACAGACAAATAAATAAATAAACGAATGTAAAATGTTTTAAAATAGAGTTCTTAATATCAAAGTTTTTGATTTGGGAAGATTGCTCACTTGGTAAAGTGCTTGCTTTGCAAGCAAGAGAACCTGAGTTAATTCCCCAGAACCCATACATAAAAAGCCAAGTTCAGTAGTGTGTGCTTGTAACCTCAGCACTAGAGAGGCAGAGATAGGTGGATCCCTGGTTCTCATTGACCAACCAGCCTAGTCTACTTGGTGAGTTCCAGGCAATGAGCGACCCTGTCTCAAAAATGTAAGGATGATCTCACCTGAGACATTTCCTTATGCAGCAGATGGTGATTAACACAGAAACCCACACTGAGTAAACAAGAGACTGCAGAGCACTTATCCCTGAATAGAACGCCTATATCAATCTCCTGCCTCCCTAGGCTCAGGACTCATTGCAGAAGAGGAGGAAGAAAGATTGTAAGCACCAGAAATGGTAGTTGACCACAAGGAAACAGAGTTTTCCAGACAGCTGGTCAGTTCCTCATATGAACCCACAGCAATGGTGACAGCATGCACGAGTCCCATGTAAGCTCAAGTCAGACAAAATCCCAGCATAGACATGGGGAAGGGGGTAAGAAACCCCAAACCCACCTGAAGAAATTGTGGCAACAGATGGCTGCTGGGAGGGGCAGAGACAATCTCTTTCAAGGACAGGACCCTTAGTAGTTTAACCAAGGTCCAAGAGATAGTCCTCACTGAAAGACATTTGGGAACATAAACTCTATAGGCCTTATTATATATAGTAGAGCACAGTAAATTGGGTGGGGGGCAAGAAGGGGAGGTGCATATAAGGGAGGGGGATTGAAATACAAATTATACTGTTTGAAAATCATGCCTTTAATCCAGCACTCGGGAGGCAGAGGCAGGCAGATCTCTGAGTTCAAGGCCAACCTGGTCTACATAGTGAGTTCCATGACAGCTGGGGCTATGGGGAGACCCTGTCTCAAAAAAGACCAAAAAAAAAAGAACTCAGTTAAAAAAAAGATGTCTAAAAAATGTATATGTGTGTGTGTGTGTGTGTGTGTATATATATATATATGTATATGATTGAGAAAGACACCCAATATTGACTTTACTGTCTACACACACATATATATACACCCATGCACACGTGTTTACATATGAATATACACACACACACAAAGTGCTTAATGTGCAAGCATTTACTTGGAACCTGCTCTGTCTGATCCTATGGAAAGCACAATAGGGTGGGGGCAAGAAATTTCAAGAAATACACTTAGCCTGTGAATGGTTTCCAGCCTTCGGTGAACACAGCTTCAGAATGCATTACTTTGGACTCACTTAATCCCAGCACTGTGAAATGATTGAGGCTTCATAGAGGAGGGTGAACATAGAAGCGGTGGTGTGACTTTCTGGTCAGTGTGACTTTTGTGGCTAGAAGCAAGGAAGGCTCCCTGTGTGAAAACAGAGCATAAGCAAAGTCAGAGACAAAAGAGCAGATGTCAAATAACATATGGTCACCTCAATAGAGGAGAGTGGAATTTGAACAGAAACAGGCACAAGGTTGGTTTAAGCAACAGACCAAGAGGGCACAGATAGCTTTCATGGACCCACTGTGAGGAAAGACGTAACATGCATACACTTACATTTATAGCTTCATCGCTATAAGAATCTGTGCTGTGGGACAATTCATCTCAAAACAGCATGCTCTCCAATCCCCTGGGCAACTTGTTGAAATGCAGATACTGGTTC
>NW_008343670.1:0-239 GCF_000622305.1 Nannospalax galili | reverse complement strand
GAGACAAAATCCCAGCCTCCAGATGGTATCTAAACCCAGATGCAAAAAGGGATCTCCAAATAGTTAATAACCACTTCCAAAAGGCGTCACTAGACAGATATAACCCAAAGCTACCTGTCCAACTCTTAATATTTAATTCCTCCCCGACCATGGTAGCAGCAATTCATCAGCCACACGGAGTACAAGATTGGCTTCACACGCCAGTAGGGGGCGCTCCTCGCTTTCTTACAGAAGTGGAC
>NW_008343669.1:0-806 GCF_000622305.1 Nannospalax galili | reverse complement strand
ATTCAAATTTATGAAGCAGAGTTATAATCAGTGTAAGTTTACATCAGATAAATATATACAACTGATCTTGAATGCTACTACTATAGGAGTGAAATGCAATTCCTATGTTGATGGATTAATTTATGTGCCGAGAATAATCTTCACAAAAATTTGGAGGGTCTGATGCTATTCTTTTTTGCACAGAGTTTGTAAGTAGACTATAGATAGTTACTCCAGTATGAAATATCCTTTTTATTAATTCAGATTTCTCATTAAATTCAGAAGTCATTTACTAATTATCTTTTTCTTTCTTGGGTCCTGTACCCTGTGTAATATAATTGTCAGTTTTCATTTTAGCATCCATTGACATTCGAGGATGTGTCCATAGACTTCTCCCAGGAAGAATGGGAATGCCTAGATTCTGCTCAGAGGACTTTGTACAGGGAGTTGATGTTGGAGAACTACAGCAATCTGATGTCTATAGGTGAGGAGATTTTTCTTGGAGAAGTTTTAACCTGCATCCTTTGACAGATTATAGCCTACTTTTGCATATGTTAGTTTTGCTAATTAAGTCTTGGATTCTTTAAAAATTAGTTCATGGGAATATCTGGGCACTGTGAAGAACAAGTTTATGTTTTATCATTTATTTCCATTTCCACTTGTTAGAGGAATTTTCCATTTTTATTATTTTTGGTCTTCATTTCAGCCATTGGCACATGATACTTTATCCCTGTAGCTAGAATCTCATTGTTAAATATATATTTTATTTTTTTTTATGTGTCTGAGTGTACTGACTACATTTGTGAGTGCACCAGTGTCAGATTTCC
>NW_008343668.1:0-359 GCF_000622305.1 Nannospalax galili | reverse complement strand
TATATGTGCCCCAAACCAGCTCATACCTGATCAGCCTTTCCATTCTTCATCCCCAGACACATTGGGTGTATATTTGAATAGAAACTTGTTGCGGTTCTCCTCAGGCCAGCTGTGAAGTCCCTGACCTGGATCGGGTCCCCTGCCGATTAGGGGGGACAAGAGGCGTGGAGTCAACACACAGACACCACACAGACACGGGGAGTCAGGTAGAAGCAAGCACTAGGCGAGGTGCTGCAGGCTCCTTTAATGCAGGAGGGGGCAGGCCTTATATTCCCCTTTTCTCCACCCCCAAGTCCCTTTAGTCAGCGTATTGGTTTCTGATTGGTCTGTGCCACGCAGTCTGTCAGCAGTCACTGGAC
>NW_008343667.1:0-234 GCF_000622305.1 Nannospalax galili | reverse complement strand
TGGAAAAGTACAGCTATATCAAGAATGTAAACAAATAAAAATGACAGGATTGAATATTCATCTTTTATTAATAACTTTAAATATTAATGGACTGAACTCCCCAGTCAAAAGACACAAACTTTGTGAATGGATTAAGAAACAAAACCCATCTTTTTGTTATCTGCAAGAAACTCATCTCGCTTGCAAGGACAGACACTATCTGAAAGTGAAAGGATGGAAAAAAATATACCAAGC